>NC_081559.1:6155024-6171639 GCF_022355385.1 Mustela nigripes | reverse complement strand
AAAAAAAAAAAAAAAAAAAAGATACAGGGCAGAATGAAGGGTCATCCTTCATCTGTAATTTGTGTGGCATTAGCTTATAAATGTTTGTGTTTGGAAAGCCTGTGTTCTCTCGAGTAAGAGACATTGCAGGTAATCACTTTTCTATCTGAGTATGCTTTCTTGCCTCAGATGAGATCACAGCCCTAAATGATACCTGGATTTCAGCCTGATGGAATGCTGAACAGAGGACCTATCCAGCCCGTGTCCCGACTTCTCTCCCACGGAAACAGAGTTAATACATGTTACATAGCAATAGAAAACTGATAAGCTGACCATACCAGGAAGAATATCCGAGTTTCAATTTTTTCTGTATTTCCAGAAGGCATGCTCGAGATTCTGGTTCATTGACAAGTGTGACATAGATTTGAAGAATTCAATATATACTTTTGGCCTGTTCCCAAAAACTATATTTTAGGTTGAGCTTTTACCAGTCTACTGATTTTGTGGGTGTGACTCTGGATCCATTCTAATTCAAGAATTTGCTTATAGTCAACATTCTGTGACTTATGTATATACATAGGAAAAGAAATCACAAATTGGTCAGTGAAAAAAAAATATATGCATATATACACATACATATACATATTTTAAGTACATACATGCACATATACAAAGCCATAAATGCACACATGCATTAAACAATATATAAATATATATAGATTTTGTATCTATATATATGTATTTATGTATTTAATTGTTTAATTCGAATGAGCATTATTTTCCAGGGGACTATGTTCCTTAACTCTATTTAAAGCTACCATATCAATAGTAATTTTTCAGTGTCCTACCTGAATATAAAGGCTTAAATTGTAAAAATTCTTCCAGGTTGTGATGAAACTTTCTGCATAATTTGACCATGTTGATTGTTTTTGTTTGATAAAGGAATAATAATTTTTTTTAAATAAATGATATGCATAGACTTAGTCCTGGGGAAGAAACAGTCTTCAATTTTCTAAATACAGAATAAAATAAAGGGCGTGAGAAGCTAGCAATAATGGATTATATTTCAGTTGACACTTTAGTAAAATATTTAAGTATAGTTGATATATAATGTTATATTAGTTTCAGGTGCATGCCAAAATGATTTGACAATGTTATATATTGCGCAATGTTTGCCATGATTAGTGTTGTTATAATCTATCACCACACAGTTATTATAGCATTAATGACTATATTCCGTATACTGTGTTTTTTATTTCCACGACTTATTATTTTATTATTTATTTAATAATATTATTTTATTTATATTATTTCCATGACTTATTTTACCTTTTAATCCCCTTCACCTACTTTACCATCCCCCTAATCCACTTACCCTCTGGCAACCACCAGTTTTTCCCCATTATTTATGAGTATGTTTCTATTGTTGTTTGTTTGTTTTTGATTCCACATATAAAATAAATCATATGGTATTTGTCTTTCTCTGCCTGACTTATTTCACTTAACATAGTACCCTCTAGGTCCATCCATGTTGTCACAAATGGTGAGATCTCATTCTTCTTTTGTGGCTAATAATATTCCTCTTCCATTGTGTCCGTGTGTGTGTGTGTGTGTGTGTGTGTGTGTGTGTGTGTAACATTTTCTTTATCCATTCATTTGTGGATGGGCATTTGAATTGTTTACAAATCAAATCTTGGTTATTGTAAATAGTGCTATAATAAACAGGGTGTGTATCTTTTCTAACTCCAGTTTGTGTTTTCTTTGGGTAATATACAGTGGTGAAATTACTGGCTCATATAGTAATTCTATTTTTAATTTTTTGAGAAATTCTGTACTGTTTTCCACAGTTGTTGCCCCAGTGTACATTCCCAATAACAGTGTACAGGAGTTCTCTCTCCACATCCTTACCAACACTTGTTATTTCTTATCTTTTTGACTGTTTTTTATTTTTATTTATTTATTTTTTTGATAGTAGCTGTTCTGACAGGTGTGGGGTGCTATCTCATTTTTTTTCTGATTAGATTTGATTTGCTTTTCCCTGATGATGAGTGATGTTGAGCATCTTTTCATTTATTTGTTAGACACCGGTATATATTCTTTGAAAAAATATACGGTCCTCTGTCCAATTTTTTAATTGGATTATTTGTTTTTTTGGTGTTAAGTTGTGTGAATTCTTTATATATTTTGAATATTAACCTCTTAACAAATATGTCTTTTGCACATATCTTCTACTTAGTACATTGCCTTTTTGTTTTGTTTATGACTTCCTTTGATGTACAAAATTTTTTTTTATTTTGTTGTCATTTCAATACTTTAATTTGGCTTTTGTTTTCCTTGCTTGAGAAGACGTCCATAAATAAGGCTGATGGCCAAGAAACACTGCTTGATTCAGTCTAGGACTTTTATGGTTTCAAGTTTCATATTTAGGTATTTTATCCATTTGAGATTGTTTTTGTGTATAGTGTAAAAAAGTGGTCCAGTTTCTCTCTTTTGCATGTAACTGTCCAGTTTTTCCAGCACCAATATGAAGAGATTGTCTTTCCTTTTTTGTCATAGATAAAGTCACCTTCAGTTGATTCTCACTAGGTTTCCGTAAAGCATCTAATCATATCCAGGACCTCATTATGTAGGTAGGCCAGTATCAACATAACATACTTACTGACAGTTAATAATGATTATTAAATTAAGATGTAATTTATTTTCTACAGCGGAAAAAGGGGGAAAAAAGAAGTATTTTCTAAAAATTAAAGATTTTATTTATTTATTTTAAGATTTTATTTATTTATTTGACAGACAGAGATCACAAGTAGGCAGAGAGGCAGGCAGAGAGAGAGAGGAGGAAGCAGGCTCCCCGCTGAGCAGAGAGTGGATGCGGGACTCGATCCCAGGACCCTGGGATCATGACCGGAGCCGAAGGCAGAGGCTTTAACCCACTGAGCCACCCAGGCGCCACTAAAATTTAAAGATTTTAAAGGAGAGTGATTTATAATCATTTGTAATAAGAGGATATGATTCATCAAGAACCTTTCAATAAGAAGTAACTGCTGAATTAGTGACTTTTCACAGTCTGTACAATTAAAAATTAAGACAGATCAGAAAAATACCATATTTCAAAGTTTGAAATTGGACTTTTGTTAACATAAAAAACAAGCAAACACTATTATGGTAGATACACGGTTTCCTTTTTGCTATGTGAGTCAAATCCACGTTTTTTAGTTTAACTTGCGATTTTCAGGTATAAGAGACTGGGGAAAATCACCTGGAATAATGCAAACACTCACCCAGTCCAAGGCTTGGGTTTATATTTTCTGCCATTGTTACGCTCTGGCTGTCTCCTTTCAACTCACACACTTAGAGCAACATTCCGAACATTTTACACAAATGGGCACCTCATCACTACGTCACCTTCCACATCTTTTTTTTTTTTTTTTCCAATTGTCTTTGTAGCCTTTACTTCCATGTTTCTATGCTTTTGTCTCTTTTCTTCAACGTGACACTATAGGTGTCATAAAACCTAGGGTCAAATACTCTGAAAGTTTAGTTATTCCACAGTATAAGCATACCCCATAGTTTTATTAACATAGTTATTCATTGTATACCTATATCTTTAAAGTATTGAAAAGAAAAAAAAAAGTATTAATTGGAAGAAAACACCAGACAGTAAATTAGGATGTTAAACCAAGAGGAAATATCTTTTACAAAAGGCATAATAAAGACTTGTGGTTTTTTGTTTTTAGATTTTTGTTTTTTTGTTTTGTTTTATTTTTTTGACATAAAAAGTAAAGAGAACCCATTGTCAGCAGATCAGCACTGCAAAAATGTCAAAGTACTTCAGGGAGAAGGAAATGATGCTCAAGAGATGGTTGTAAAATATCTATAAAAGTGAATAGTGAGCACTGGGAATGGTAAATGCATGATTAAATAGAATTAAATAAATATGATTAAATACTTTTTATTTGTTAACACTACAAACGTGGATTAAAAATAACAGTGGAAAATAACAACAAGGTATTTTAGGGTTTATAACACATTTAGACATAAAATGTATGGGAACAATGGTGCAAAGGCTGGGAAACCTACAATGTAGGAATACTGCCATAAGCTTCTCACACTGCATTCAGATGGGAATAATGCGTGAAATCCAGGGACCAGTGATAAATTAACAATGGGAATCTTTGAATCCTAGAGCATAGGGTACCTGAGCGGCTCAGTTGGTTAGGTTGGTGGCTCCTGATTTAGGCTCAGGTCAAGATCTCAGGGTCATGGGATTGAGCCCCTGGGGTCGGCTCCATGTTCAGCAGGAAGTTGCGGAGATTCACAGACAGTCCCGTACCCCCACCCCTGGCTCATGCTCTCTCTCTCTTTCTCTCTCTCAGTCTCTCTCA
This sequence comes from Mustela nigripes, assembly GCF_022355385.1. Taxonomy (NCBI): domain Eukaryota; kingdom Metazoa; phylum Chordata; class Mammalia; order Carnivora; family Mustelidae; genus Mustela; species Mustela nigripes. Next base: position 6,167,275 of record NC_081559.1, on the reverse strand, counting down.
AACTATCTATAGATAGATAGATAGACAGGTGATAGAACTAAGTCAATAAAATAGACAAAACCGAATCATTAAAAATATCTAACAAAAACCAAGAGTGGCAGGAAGATAATTTTTTTAAAAAATATTTTATTTATTTATTTGACAGAGAGAGCGAGCGAGCACAGGCAGGAGCAGCTGCAGAGAGAGCAATAAAAGCAGGCTCCCCACTGAGCAGGGAGCCCTGCACAGGGCTCAAGCCCAGGACCTTGGGATCTTAACCTGAGCCAAAGACAGATGCTTGACTGACTGAGGCACCCAGCTGCCCCGGGAAAAGAATTATTTTAAAGATGAGGAAGAACTAAAACCAATAATATTGTTATTTTTTCTAAACATAGTTATAAAAAATAGGAAACTAATTCAAATTCCTTTCGGCATTTTTATTAATCAAATGTTAGTACATTTTTGAGGTGATTGTTCAATTTATATGTTCTATGTATTTAAGTGTTTAACTTAAAAGAAAAAAGCTGATATATTTGAAAATAATTTAAGGTGGTTATTTTGCATCAATATTTTTGTATTTTTTACTTCATGAATATCGTGCTAGGTAGTTGAACAATTTGGGTATTATATAACATATATATGTGTTTTTCTCTTGCATAAGAGTCATAAAATATGAGTTAAAAGTGTAAATTAAAATACAGTAAATTATTTCATATATAGAACTTAAACCTAAATAATTTTTATGAAAAAGTTACACACATATAAAAACCATTTGTATATATGGCTTATTTAGAGAAACAAAAAAGAAAGGATTGATTAAGCAGCACTTTTTGTTATAAAATGTAACACTTCCTTTTTCTTGGAAGCGGCCTTGCTGCTCTGATATAGCACATGTCTGACTTGGCTTTGGCAGCTTGAAGTAGGAGGAATATTGGAAACATTAAAATATCCAAGTAGCCAAGTATATCCAAGAAATATTGGCCACTGACTTTAAAATAAACCAAAGTGAAATTTTACTATGATTCTGTTCTTACTGTTTTATTTCTATAGCAAAAAAATAGTTCTCCCCCCAAAAAAAAGAGGGAGAGAGGGGGAAAAACAAAAAAAAAAAGGTTTTCAAATACAGAATTAAGATTTTTTTTTCTAATGAAGAAAATTTTTAACCATGAATATCACTATCTATTTGAAAAATTATCAAGTGCATTTTAGAAATTGTAGTCTGTGTAAAAGTTTCAAGATATGAATTATTTTAAACAATGACTTTACATTTTAATTAAATTCCTATTTGTGTGACTTTCATACTATTGTAGTCTTCAGAAATAATTTTATGGAATAAATATGTAATGATGTGTGAAGATGTCCATTTTATGTTAAAACATAAAAAAACGTAAAGGAAATGATGCCTTGAAGGTTTTTTTTTTTTTTTCTTTCTGTTACAGAGTTAAACCTCCTTGTCTTAATCATATATAGACATATTCAGTCATAGTCCTGTGATAATATTTTATGTTATATTAACCATTTGTGTGTATATGTCTTAAAATGTGTTTTGTTTTCTTAATCCTTTTATAGTAGTTTTTATACTCAGAGAAATGCTCTATTTCTTCATAGCCGTCTTTATATGAATGCTATTTTGTAATACCTTTACCCTAACCCGTGTCAGTTCCATCAGTATTACCACTTCTGATCTTTACCTTTGCGTTTTTGAGATAATTTCTACTACTTGATTTGTCAGCTTTTAATTCCCAGCTACTACATAAGAGAAAATTAGGGAAATCGGTCCACTTCCACTTTTTTTATCTGTCCCTTCCCATTTTGATTTTTTTCTTATTTTTACCGGTTACATTCTATATTGAACTACCTACTGCTCCTTTGTTTTACTCTTAATGTTATAGCTAAATATTCTCAGTGTCCACCTCCAGACATTTTCCACTTTTTCCTAATCAACAATTTTTGGCTGAGACTTCTTCTCTAGAATATTTAGGAGTCGTTTTCTATATAGACTCCTCAAGTCTAGAACTCAAGTTCTAATGTTCCAAACTCAAAGATTCGTCTTTGTTCTTTCCCTCAAAGGAAAAGTTGTGTAGATAATCTATCCTTGCTTTCCGTAGCCTTTCCTTAAGTATCTTCTTCAAGTAGCAACTGCTTTCCGACAGGGAAATTCTGCCTTGCGGAAGTATGAGGCCAACCTGATTCAGCATTTTTAGGATACCCAAACTATTGTTTGTCTTTACTGGAATTCTTTAGACTTAGAAACTATTTCATCATTTTTTTTATCATTTCCTTTGCAAATTACTCTGTTTCCTGCCATCATCTTTTATTGTTTGTTTCTATGAGTGTGTGTGTGTTCTGTACATGCTTTATGCTGTTCTTTCAAGACTAAACTTGCTTCATCAGCCTTTTATTAGTTTCTCTAAATATATTAGGTAATTTTTAAAATTTACGTAGGTCCTATAGAAAATTCTCTTTTACGGCTGCTTTGACAAGGACTTACACGTAAGACTCTCTGTGTTTTCTTTTAGTTCTTTCCAGTCCCAGCTTCTCTTCACTTTGACGGCTTGTGTCTTTCTGGTGATCTCTGAGATCTGCAGCCTTTCAGATCAACGATGATTTTAAAGCAACTTCCTCTGCTTCTTCCAGCAGTTCTGCTTTGGTCAGTCATTCTTGCTCACAGCAGTTTCCTCTCAACCAATAGGTTGAAAACTTATGAGATGGGCCTACCGTGGTCACCTCAAAATTCCCAATGTTCCCTGTTGCACTTTCAGGGCTTCCTACGTGGCTTGTCTTAGAAAACTCTCACACGGTATCAACTTCACGGTCCTAAAAGGAGATGCATGGCACACTCACATGAGGAAATTTCATTGTATATTCTCTACAATAAGGGTGCGCACAAGGTATGAGGGTGGTTTGAACCACAAGGAATCATGCAGGAAGCCACAGCAAGTAGCAGCAGAGGAGCTTTTATTCCCCTGATAGCAGGACAACTCTGAGTATCTCAGGTACAAAGGGGCATGAGGAAGCGACTCACAGAACCTGGAAAGAGGTGGGTAAAGCCAGTCGTATTAAATGAAGTAGCGGCATCACGCAAGGGACACAGACAGACCAAACACCAAATCGATTTCGATCAATATAATTCCTCCCGTGATTTCTTGCAAGGACTCTGCATTGCCTGTATAAAATCGGAAGCCAATGAGCACAGCTTCCCAAGGCAGAGGGAAGGTGTAGGAGTAGGAGGGGGAAGAGGAAGTAGAACCCCAAATGAAGGGGTGCCTGGGTGGCTCCGTTGTTTAAGCATCTGCCTTTGGTTCAGGTCATGATCACCAGGTCCTGGGGACCAGCTCCACTTTCTGCTCCCAGCCCAGTGGGCAGTCTGTTTGTCCCCTGCCCTCTGCCCCTCCCCCATCATTTGTGCTTGCTCTCTCTCAAGTAATTAAATCTTTTTTTTTTTTTTTTTTAAGAACCACATATGGAAGATCTGTTAAAGCCCATCATCTTGTCTGTCAGATTTTCACTCTCATCCTTCCTTCAGGTAAATTTTGTGTCTCCATTTCAGGGCATACACAAAGTGTAATCATCTCTTGGTAAATGTATCATCATGGGTACTATGCGTTTTAGCTACTGTCATTCTTCTTATAAGGTTGTAGGAATATGGAAGAAAAATGCATAATATAAAATATATAACTGCAATAGTCCTAGGCTTCCTAGCTAGCCATGAAGTATGTTAGTAAAAATAGACACCTTTATGTGTCTACATAATGATGGGCACTAATCATTCCATATCTCCCTATCCTCTTCGACACCACAGATAAATTGAGTTCTTGACCTGGAGAAATAACTCAATGTGTTATTTCTGCACAATATAAGTTACTGTTGACTTTTTTTTTTTAGTAGAAATCACAGTTTTCCACTGACCAAAATTATAAGGAAAGATTGTTGTAAGAAGAATCATAATGAATTCATTCTGACTTCCAATGAATCTTTCTGTTCCCTGCTACGTATCAACAACATAATTTTCCCTAGTAATCAGGATCAACTAATATCATAGTTTCTGTTTTGATTTGTTATTTAATCTGAATGAGAAATGTCAATGATGGGAGACAATTTCATTTTCCAATTCGTTGGATTCATTGCCAGATTCTCTGAGGGTAGCAGTCTTCCTTTGACACCGTGGACTCAAGTTATGGGAATCCAACATTCTTCATATAGATTACTTAGGTACAGTTATAAGAAAAAAACATTCCCATCTCTACTCTTGGTTTTAGGATTTATATTTCTGGTCATGGGAGAGACTGCATTATACACTGGTTGCAGATCTGAGACAAATGCCTCATCATAAAGCCAATATCCCAATACGTCGTGTTCATTTTGGCCTCCTGTGACTTTAACTGAGCCCTCTAGAGTCATCATAGGGATTTCCCAGGTCTGATGTTTCTGGGGTTGATGGAATGTGTGATAAGACCAGGAAATACCTTGCCATGGAATATACGACCACATTTACCTCGTCATGAATTCCCTGGTAGGCAGTGTTTTATGTAATACCATGGTAATGATCACGATATTCTATAAATCTGTGAGTGATGGTCCTGGCGGGAGTGCTGTAGACAGAGCAGGCAAACCTACTCCCCAGATACATGTCTGTCACTGCGTGGATAACTGCTGCCATGACGGAAGTGGTCCTGTGTCATCAACCTGCCAGCATGACGCCAGGTTGCACCCTGTGGGGAGTGGTGAGCACCATAATGAGCGTTTATTTGCACTTTCTACAGAGATTACCTGGATTCATTTTGGAAATTGCTTAAGATCAATATTAAGATGTGATCTTAAGCTCTGCGTCCACTTTCCGAATGTTCTTCTCTTTTTGTTTCGTATCTTAATCAATGGCATTTCAGAGTACTTACTTACTCACTTGGACTAGAATCTTAGAAACACTCTTGGTTCATTTCTTTATTTTACTATCCATGTTCTATCAATACCTAAGTTATCGAATTTATATTCAAAACACCACAAAATATGCTGCCTCTTCTTCATTCTCTATAATATTGTCCCTCCTAGAAACTTTCTTAATATTCTTCATACCGGAGCAAAAGTCTTCTCTTGATGCATTGTATTTCCAGTCCCTTTCCTGTACACACTGCCCACAAACATATTTCTAAAGCAAAATACAAATGGGACATTCAGTTTATTTTTTAGTTAATTGAGTTTTCTTAATGGGTTATCATGGCATCCAAGACTCACTAAAATCTGTTTTCACTGTATCTTTCCTTCACTCCTCCATATTTATCTTTCCTCTCTTCCTAGGTTTAATACTTTAGTGACAGGGCACTGCAATATTCAGTGTTTTAGACTATAAAGATAATATGTAACGTGTTTCATGGTCTTCGATTTGGCAAAATAATATTCCATCAGTCAGTTTTCTACCTGAATATATATTTTCTCTCATTTTGTCACTTACTATTTATTCTTTAAATGTTTTGACATCTATATCCTCACAAATAAAAAACCAAAGATTAAAAGTAGAAGTATTAAGTTTCACATAAAATGTATGGGCAGTTTTTTTTTTTAACAAACCATTTGATGCAACAACAGTTTTTATAGTCTCTGTACCAGGTATAAATTGGTCTTTTAGGAAGCACATAACAATGCCAATTAACAAAGTATATATGTCCACTATTTATTTTCACACACAGCATACACAACATGACATTTAGTGCCCAGTCACCTTGTATAAAGGGTTTTGTTTTGTCTGGTCTTGCTTTGCTTTCCATTGATTAGATGGGTACGGAAGCAGAACTTCTTTGTCACTTCACTGGAATCTGTCTGGATAGCAACAGAGTGTATCATAAATCAATTCTACCAGGAGAGCAGCTCACAACCAAAGTCAATATCATGGTATAAAACATCTATAACAGGAATTGAAATGAAATAAGCCTCAACACTTTGCTTCTTCAGAGAACTTCAAATTTTTTAAAAATGCATATAATAATATCATAAAGCCATGTGTTTATTATTTTTAAATATATAGTTAACAGAGCATATAAATGCTAAACATTTTATGGAAGAGGGAAATAGTGAATTAAATCATTGATTGTAGTATTAAGTTTGTTGTAGTATAAGATGTATAAGCATGCCCAAACAAAACTTCCACTAGATCAATCTAAATTATTCAGAATTCCATGCTCCACTAATAGACCCTACTTATTTATTTATTTTTTAATAAACTACTCTGGATTCTGCTTAGTAGATATTGAACAAATTTATGTTTTACTTGCATATGTGTATATATATAATTTTACATATATATTAATTTTCCCACAGATCCCTCATTTTAATTGTGTCCCTGAATTTTTCGATTTCTCTACAAAATCAGAAATTTAAAAAAAAAAACTGTAATTTTAGTTCTTTGCAATCTTGACATTTTAAAAATGTCAGACAAGTATTGAAAAGAAAAATATTAGTCATACAAGAGAAACAAAACTGAAAAAAAATCTAGTAACGCATTTTTTAATCTGGAAAGAAGTTCCCATTTGTAAAGCAATATAACTGTTATTTATTCAGAGATTACAGTATTTTAGAAGAAAAGAAAAGAAAGATCATAATCTTAAAGAGAAAATTTTGGTCATTATAATTGCTATAATGAGTAAGTAATGCATAATTTTGGAGTGTAGTAGAATATGTTCAAGGATTTACATAAAAATAAGGGCGCCTGGGTGCACTCAGTTGTTAAATGTCTGCCTTTAGCTCAAGTCATAATCCTGGGATCCTGGGATTGAGCCTCGCATCAGGTTCCCTGCTCAGTGGGGAGCCTCTTTCTCCCTCTTTCTGCCCTTCCCCCCACTCATGTGCAGGCTCTGTCTCTCTCCCAAATAAATAAATAAATAATCTTGAACAAAAGAGAAAACTTAAGTAAAAGTAGAATTGAGAAGTTAGCAAAGACACTAAGAATACTTCCTATTTTCTTTGGCATATGCTTTTCTTATAAAATAATTTGCTTATTCTTTGGCTTCTTGTCTTTCATTAGATGTTCAGCAACCCAATCTAGTCTTTAATTATCCTTAGTGCTAAGACAGGACTTGTTTATAAATATTTAAGAGGGTTCCTATTCCAATAGGATAGCAGTGATTGCCACATTCCTAGTGATACATCTGTAACACCTGTTTCTTCTGCTTCTAATACTGCTGCCACTATTTGTTCTTACTGCCATTTTTCATATTATTATCATCATTGTCATCATTTTAAACAAGTAGACTTGAATGTTTATGAACAAAGTGTTAAATTTTAAACTCAACATAAAATAATATATATAAAATTATCATTTCATATTAAAGTAAAAGAACAGCATAAAATAAGACTCATAAAACAGACTTCAGATGCCATTTCTTATGGCCATTGCCTTTCATATTCTACTAGTGTGAAAATAAATTTGTACATTTATTGCTAGTATTGAGCTCATTTGGCAATATATCTTACGTATGTACATACCAAAATAAAAAAAATTCACCTAACAATCCTCTCTCTAATACATGTGCTTAAGTAAATAAATTAATTAATAAATAAAGCACTTGTATAAATTGCTCATTAGAAGTTTATTTAAAATTGTATCAAAGTGGTAATTGTCAAGGTTCAAGGAGAAGCTGCTGAATAAAACACAACCAAATTACTTAATGAAATATGTTATCATTAAGATATGTAGGCCTGTGTTCGTTAATATGGAGATACGTCTAAAATTTATAATAATAGTTTATGAAAAGTGTATTGATTCAGCCAACATTTACTAAGTGAAAATATATCAGTAAACAGTAAAGATACAATATATAACAATATAATTAAGAAGTTAGTGAGAAGAGCACCAGGGTGTCTTAGTCTTTTAAGCATCCCACTCTTCGTTTTGGCTCAGGTTGTGATCTCATGGGTCATGAAGATTCTTGAAGATTCTTGAAGATTCTTGAAGACCCAAGATGGATCTTGAAGATTCTCCCCTCCCTTTCCTCCCACTTGCACTCTCAAATAGCTAGTCCTTTTCCTCTCTCTCAAATAAATAAATAAAGCTTTAAAAACAAAAGTAGTGAGAACTAAGAGGCAGAAATAAGATATATCAAGTGTATTGATTACTGCGGAGAATACAGAATGCAACCTTGCCTGAGGGGTTAGGGCACGTCGAGGAAAATGAAAAATTAAGAAAAATGAAAAGAAAAAAACGAAGAAAAATTTTAAAAAATAAGAAAAAGGAAAATCAAGATGCAATACACATAAGAAGGATTAGGTCAGTGAGAGCTGGCATGCTGCAAGAACATACAAGCACATCTTCCACCTCTCTCAACACTGGGTCAGCGTGAGGAGCTTGTCGGGACTGTTGTCCAGTTTAGTGAAGGACAAGTCAGGTTTAAGAGGGTAAGGGAATGCACAGGGCCTGTTACAGATTTTGGATTTGATCAAAAGTAAAAGGTCATAACGGTAAAGACGTTTTAAAATGATTCAGTAGGAAAATCAATAGCTTATCTAAATTTGTATTATAGCTTTGAAGAGATACACATAAAAAGGTTAAAAAAAAAAAAAAGAAGTTAACAGAGCAACCAGGGGTAGCTATAATGAAAGATGACTTTGGTTTTACTCTTTATACTTTTTTAAAAATTATATGATATTTTTCAAATAACACTTAAGACTTTTCTAATCAAAATAATCAGTGTTGTTAGAGCAGGTAACACAAACCACACCATACCTGAATTTTTTGATTGGTGACTTCTGGCAAGTATATGGGCCTTATTTATTTTATTTATTATTTTTAACCTCAGGATATAACCTATTGCTTTGCAGTTTGAAGAACAAGAATATGTTTTGAGTATAGGACTGACTAAACCATTCCTTTTTTATTATTATTATTATTTTTGCTTTCAGTTCTACCTTTTGAAGTTTTTCTCAGGATCTGCCCTACTTTTCAAGCCTTCAACTCGCATAATAACTTTGTGTCGTTTCTTGAGACTGTTTTTATTCATGCCTTACAAGGACTGTCTCTGTAGCGCTGCCCATGATTCCTGAAGCGCAGGTCTTCCTGCTATTTCAAGCCAACCTTGGAATTCTCCTTCTTCCTAACTGGATTCATAATTTTCCATCAGTTCGCTTCACACCTGGGCCATGCTCCACTTACTCCTCAAATGACAAATTGCGTGCTAGAAGCAGTTGCCTGAGATTGACAAAAAGAACTTTTCCAACCATGAAACTATATTTAGTCCAAAGACTAAGAATTTTTTTTAATAAAAAGAGAGGACTTCTTGATTATATAACACCAACATAAAAAAGAATTTTGAAACTCTGGAAATGTTTTTCAAATATATATGGAAACATTAATTATAAATATGATGGAGAAGATAGCTATTTCTTTTTTTTCTTTTTTTTAAAAAAATATTTCATTTTTATTTATTTGAAAGAGAGAGAGAGAGAGTGAGAGCAGGAACATAAGGAGCAGGAGTGGGAGAGGGAGAAGCAGGCTTCCCACTGATCAGGGAGTCCGATGTGGGGCTCGATCCCAGGACCCTGGGATCAAGACCTGAGCCAAAGGCAGATGCTCAACCACTGAGCCACCCAAGTGCCAATATAGCTATTTCTAAAATTAGTACAATTGCAGAAATATTAGAGTTTAAAATGGGAATTTATTTGTTTTAACATTAACTCTAAAATTGTTAATTTCTATGATTAGAGACAGAATTTTTCCCTTTGTAATAAGACATGTATATATAAAAACTTATGTATATGTTATTGTTTCAATAGTTTCAAATTATTAGCACCAAAACTGTAGAAATATGCAAGAAATAGAATTGACACCTAAAAGCTGTAAGCTATTTTTATTTAGTATGGCAAAATACTTTCACACATAAAAGATAGTTGAAATTAAAATAATGTATGAGTCCAGTAAAAAAGATACCCAAAGTATTCTGCTAAAAATAAAATTCAAGAGGCAAATTAATGACTAGTCAAAAATTTCTTGTTAATATAACAGAACATTGGTTCTATATGTCTCAGGGAGGATTTTTTTCCCATTTGCATCTAATAAGAAAAATGGTTATAGGATTTCTTATTGAATCAGACAAAGGCTAAGTGTGCTATTAAGCTAGGTTCTTAAAAAAATATTAACACGTCTACTCTCAGAATCTCAGACTCATTCCTATGTTATTACTCTCAATTAAAGACTATTTAGGACTAAATCAAAGATCTTCCATACATTAAGGGAAATTCTGTGTTGGTTGAATTGCTTTTCACTGTAAGGAAACTTGTAGGTAAGAATTTAAGTATTTTAAAGACAATCTTAATATTTTTCTAACAAAACAAAGTTAGATACCATTCAATAATAATTCCAAATACATTCAGTAAAGAATATTCAACATGTATCCCTAGTTCCATGAAAAAATCACATTTATATTTTTCATGTTTCAAGGAAGGGTAAAGAGAAAAAATGAAATCATGTTAGATATGTGAAATCATAATTTAAAAATATAATATCTAAAGTGGATGAAATAAAATAATTTTTAATTTGATGTACAGGGAAATTGTAATTTTGTTGTGTGGTAAAACAGGTATTTGGGGGATTTTTTATAGATTCCCTAAGAAGAAATTCGAAGGATATGGACTCAGTTTAGAAGAAAAAACTAAGTTGTATGTGAAGAAAAACTACAGTTGGATGTTTGGATTTGTAATTTTAAAAGGAGAATAGATCAAAGGTGTGGCTTTGCTTCAGTGAGGAATCATTATTTGGATTAGGAGGACAAGACTAAAGTATCAAAACGAACTTATCTGTAATACATCTTAGTTGGAAGCAAATACCTAATGGATAATGAAATTGAAATCCCACATCATTTTCTGGCATGTTTCAACAAAACAAAACAAAACAAAACAAAACAACAAAGGCCTATCTATAAATGAATTGAGTTGATAATCATGATGATCTTGAGATAATTTTTGCATTATAACTTCTTGGATTTATTTTTTTTTAATATTTTATTTATTTATTTTACAGAGAAAGAGATGGCAAGAGAGGGAACACCAACAAGCAGGAGTGGGCGAGGGAGAAGCAGGTTTTCCAGCTAAGCAGGGAGCTGGATGAGGGTCTCAGTCCCAGGACCCTGGGATCACGGCCCGAGCTGAAGGCAGACACTTAATGACTGGGCCACACAGGTGTCCAGCTTCTTGGATTTCTATAACCTTCAAATCATTTGCAAGTACATTTTTGGTGTATGGTCATGTCTGATTTGAGCAGGACGTCTCGTCTACTGTTGGAATCTACTTTTTCTTTATATCTGAATCCAAACTCTCTGATTGGAAGAACTATAGTGACTGTATTGAGAATCATACCAAAGTACTTTCATCACACAATGTCACCAAAGGAGAAAATAATTTTATATTACCAAAAAATGCAGATACTTCTGAACCACTAAAACTCATAATAATGAAAAAAACAGTTTAAAGGGTACAAAACTTACAAAACTGAAATAAGAAAAACAATAACAAAAATAGTCTCTCTTGCTGAGGAGATTAATGTGTAGAACTAAATCTGAAAGGAAAACTTTTTAAACAATTGCATTTTGACATGATTCAAAAAGTGGGGTTTATTTTTTATTTTTTTAATGAATTCTTGACTCTATACCTATTCGAAAACATTTGGACAAGATATACACATTCTTGAAATTTGTAACATGGTTTTGCTCCTTTGTCATAGCCATTTGACATTTTTTTTAACTTTAAAAAATATATATTTATTTATTTGACAGAGAGAGGGAGAGATAGATGACAAGTAGGCAGAGAGGCAGGCAGAGAGAGGGGGGAAGCAGGCTCCTTGCCAAGCAGAGAACCCAATGCGGGGCTCGATCCCAGGACCCTGAGATCATGACCCATGCTGAAGGCAGAGGCTTAACCCACTGAGCCACCCAGGTGCCCCAACTTTTTATAATCTCTAGTAATACCCCTTTCTGTAAGAAAATGCAGTTGGGTATTAAGTGCATTAGTCAGACTGGTCAGAAAATCTAGTCAAAGGAATTATTTAAATATCCTTAGAATGTGAAATGGGGTACAAAAGTGGGTGAGAGACACAATTTTAACCTTAATTGATAGGAAGGTGAGGCTATTTACACATTTTCTGTTATTTTATTTTATTTTATTATTTCATTTTATTTTACTTGATGTTAAGTGAGAGAGGGAGGTTGAGATATTGAAATTGGGGAGGTACAGGTATGAGAATCTACGGAGGTACAGGTATGAGAATCTACGGAGGTACAGGTATGAGAATCTAC
>NC_081559.1:5944701-6155014 GCF_022355385.1 Mustela nigripes | reverse complement strand
TGAGGCTGAGGAAATGAAGCAAGGGCTTATAGCTTTTGAACAAGATTATAAAAATTTGTACAGGATTTAAAAGAGTTAAGATTTTTAAGGAGAGATGTTGATTTTAGAGCATAGGACATAAACGGTAGCAGAGTGGTGACATTCCTTCATCACATACCCAATCTCATTTCGTTCCGAAACAGAGTCTAGTATACGTGTGGTTAGGAGCACAGGAGCTAGCGGTGGACTGCTTCAGTATAAAACTTGGTTCTGACATTTAAGAAGTGCTTGCATGTCCAAAGTGTGTGATTTGTAAAATTTATTTTTCTCTGACTCAATCCTCTTCTATAAAACGGAGTTGATGGTATCGATATCAAAAAAGAGTTTTAATACTAAACACATTTTTAAACATTGTCTAACACGTTGTATTGAAGTTATTATTATAATAACTTTATGCAATATATAATAGAATTATCCTCACTTTATAAATGAGGATAGTGCACAGCGAATAGTCTTTCAAATAAAGCCCAAACTACCTAGCTGGACTGGAGCTTTCAAACGTCTGCACATGTTTTCAGCCTCTCTCTTCCCCTTCTCCTCTTAGTTGCTCTTTTCTCATCACTGAACTTTTTATGTTCTTCAGAGGTGCCCCTTCTCCTTCTCTGGTTCCTCAGACAGGAACACTTTCTACTCAGCCCTTCTGATAGTTTCCTTTTTCTCATTCACCGCCGGTGTCCAGTTCATCTCAACCTTCTGTTTCCTTAGTCTCCATTACCTCCTCAGTAGGAAGCGATTGCTCTTCCACACCACTCCAGAATCCCTCGGTACCATTATTACTGGAGTTTCATTAGAAGAAAAAACAAAACAGGAGGTGTGTCATAGTCCTCAAGCCAAGAATTCCATCAAGACAGAATATTATCAGGGGCGCCTGGCTGGCTCAGTGGGTCGAGCCTCTGCCTTGCGCTCAGGTCCTGGTTGATCTGAGGGTCCTGGGATCCAGCCCCACATCAGGCTCTCTGCTCAGCGGGATCAGAAGCCTGCTTCTCCCTCTGTCTCTGCCTGCCTCTTGGCCTACTTGTGATTTCTCTCTCTGTCGAATAAATAAATAAAATATTGAAAAAAGAGAGAATATTGTCAGATCACAAACTGTGAAATGGTGAAGAAAAACTGGTATCAACATTTAAAATGTTTCAAAGCTGCCATGTGTCTCTCTACTATTCATCAATTGGTCTTTCTCTAGTATTTAACTGACACTTAATGAGATTTTACAAGTATATCTCTTATATACCGTATTTTTTATAAAAAGGTATAAAATAGCTTAGGTTTATAAAAGATGGATTTTTAATACTCTTAAGTGCAAAGAGGATAGAAATTTCTGCTGTAAATGACTCAAGTATAAAATAGCAAGAATTATAACCAATGCTTGTGCTTATGATATAGCATAAGAAGCATTTCATGTAAGTCCACACGAATCCACTGGCATCTTGAGAAAAAAGTAAATTGCATTGTCTCAAGTAAGACTGAAATTATTTTTACACATCTCTACGCACTTAAGTAAAATCGTAATCCCCTTGACAGATGTCCTTATCTTTTCCAGCACTTTACTATGTCAGAATTAACCAGAATATCAGATATGGAAATACGCAACTCCTTGATCTAATTCAAAGGAATTATTTGGACCAATTTAGGGAAGAAAGACATATCCATGTTTTTGTAAAGGTAAAAACAATAAGATAACCTTAATAAAGGGAATTTAACATAAAGACAAAATACTATAAAAATTATATTGTGGCCTCACATCACACATACATTCAACTTAACTGTATTTAATATTCTTGATTGTATATGCAGGTACTTTGGAAAAAGACAGACTGGGATTTTTTTCAAAGATAGAAATAGCGATTAAATAGCCTGGACAATTCTTATAACCAATCCACTTACTGAATTTATACCAAAAAGTGAGCCTGAAATAATTAGATTTGCTCCTTCCCTTACGTTCAGAACCCCTGGCCCAGAATTAGTCAGATCTCTCCTAATGCTGAAAGTGATTCAAGATATTTAAGGAAAATTTTAAATTTAATATAAAGCCCCCCAGTGTAAGACAACTACTTTAGGTGTTGCAAAACAAAGTAGCTCTATCTTTCAATGCTAGAGAAAAGCTTCAGTTGAATTATAGCCGAGCATATGAGAAAAAGTGTGCCGGTCTTCAACATCACAACTTGCTAAGGAAATTTGAAAGTTAATTTGAGTTTAAATGATTTCTAGGCTGTTTGTTAGACTAGGATTGCCAAAGATGGTTTTGCTTTTATTTGATTGCCGAGAAATTTTGGCTTTAGATCCTGACTTTTCCAATATAATCGACTACACAGTATTTAGAAAGAAGAGCAATTCTATTCACTTTTGGCAACCATCATCATTATATTTCATTTTAATGAATATTTGCTAAACAAGTTTATGGGGTAGGTGCTGTAATTCTGCTCAAAACTCTGAGATGTTGAAAGAAAATTAAAGCACATTTCATTTCACTTTATTACCTTCATTCATTTGTTTTACTTGAACCTATATTTCTGGTGAAATTTTTACAGTCTTGTGTTCTATTACCTTCCTTTTTTTATATAAATTCCACTTTCCTTAATATTCGAATTTGCTCATGGCCCAAACCTTTTTTTCCCTTATTCTTTCATGTCTTTATATCTCACATGTACATATGTGCCCATACTCTAAAGAAAAATTAAACAGCATATTGCTAATGTTTTTAGTTCAGTGTATCAATTCATAGCTCTGTTAACACAATTTCCTGTAGTATGTGCATTTTTAGAACAGAGTTCACCTTAGCTACTTGTCATTATCATTATTTCTGTATGAAATTGATTAGTGATATATTTTATAGCCCTCATAATATTTTAGCAATGCTACATAAATATATTCTATAGCTAGCAGGATGATTATAAAGAGGTGGTATTTCCTCAGACTCCCCAGAGAATCAGTTTTATCTGTTAGTTACACAGATTTGAACTGACTAGAGATGTACGAGATTGCTAAAATTAGTTTACCAGGCCTACTTTATTGTTTATTACAGTAGTTTCATTTAGCATGTTCAGGAATATCAGTGATATCGATAAGTAATACAAATCCTTTAGAAACTTGAAGCCCACTATCCTGTGTCATATATACATACACAAACACACACACACATACATATATGTATGTATGTATTTAATATTATTCAAATATTTGGTAGCTCTATCGCTTAAATCATTTCTACTTTAGATAAAGTCATATAGGAAATGTAGTTTTTTTTTTTTTTAAAGATTTTATTTATTTATTTGACAGAGAGAAATCACAAGTAGTCGGAGAGGCAGGCAGAGATAGAGAGAGAAGCAGGCTCCCTGCTGAGCAGAGAGCCCGATGTGGGACTCGATCCCAGGACCCTGAGATCATGACCTGAGCCGAAGGCAGCGGCTTAACCCACTGAGCCACCCAGGCGCCCCAGGAAATGTAGTTTTTAAATAATAAACAAGAAAGACAGCTTTGCATTTTCAGCAAAGTATTAAATTGTGCCATCGTAATTTGAAGACTTATTTGAACACTTACTTTAATGGCTAAAACATCTTAATAAAAGCAAACACATATTTCCAGCCATCAGTATCCCTTATTATCTGTAAATAAAATACATATCATCTCATGTTTTAAAATTAGGCTCTTGGGATGCCTGAGTGGCTCTTTCAGTTAAGCACCCAAGACTCCATGAAGCCTGCTTGAGTCTCTCCCCCTCTCCCTCTGTCCTCACTCCCCTATTTCTCTGTCTCTCAGAAACAATGGCCCAGCATTCTTCTACTTTGACTCCTAAGTATGGAACCCCAGCCCTGAGGCAGGCCCCACTGGGCTCCGTCTGATAACATCACAGTTACTGCTTCAGTTATTTCTCTTATGAGTCCCTAGATCTATTAAAATGCACGTCATCAAATGCAATAATCTATCTTTTCTAGTTCTTTCCGGTAAAAACATATTCTTAAAATCTGCATAAGATAGCACACTTCAGAGGATCACCATTACATATAACTAGTAAAGGAACAAAGCAAATGAATCTGGGAAAAACAATCTGGGAGAGGATTTTAGATGTCATTATCTTAAGACTTTGTTAGGTTATTCTTTGTTATTCAACTCTTTAAAAAAGTGATGCTAAGAAATTTAATGCTTTATTAATAAGGCTTTCCATTCTAATGGATTTAATTACTTGGAGCAGTCAGTTATGTTACTTGGGAATATAACGCAGAATTGAAATCTTCTGTAGCAGGCTGTCCATGTGCCTTGGACACAGAATGAAGGTAATGGTATAACCTGGAGATGCTTTCAGGCTATTTTTGTCGATTCCACTTGAAGATTGGCCCATTACTTCTGGCATGCATTTCAACATTCTACCATTGTCCTACAATTTTCTGGTGTTCATTTGTCACACTGACAGAAACCAGTTTAAAATTTAAATCCATATCCCTCCTGAATCCCGTAAAAGAGTTTGTAGGCCAAAGCTTGTGCAGTGACTGATGAGGCCCCTGTCAGGTGCCAGAAGATCCAACCGAATTGCTCAACAAGTTTCTTAACAAGATAAACAATAAGGCAGATTACAGAGAAACAAATGACTTATCATAAGGTTGCTTCCATGGCATTCTTCATATTAGTCCCCTAAAGTCATTTCCACAAATAAGCCATTTCAAAAGTAGGAAGTATTCCTACAAGTATATTGATATTTAATTCTCTCCTAGCTCATTCAGCTTATTATTGGAGGAGAAGGAGCACACAATTGAAATATATGGTAAAAGATGCCTAAAAATACACTTTAATTTAATCAAACAATTTCTGTATCTCAAGGATATAGGTTGATAAGATTTGATTTTGTACTAACTCTTCTATGAATTTATACATCATTATAATCCAGCTCTCTTTGCAGATTTCCAACATCAAGACTTTGCCCCTTAAAATGTTTTTCCTTTAAAGTGGCATATCTCAAAATCTGAGCCATGGAAGTTTATTGTTGCATATTTTCATTTCAGTAAAATAGACTGGGTGATATCTTAAGAGATTTATTCCCCCCCAAATGCATATTTAAGCTTACCAAAGAAGTCACAAAAGTATATTATCAAGTCAGAACTATATTAATGATTTTATCTAGATGCCTGAAATTACTATATTCATCTGCTTCCTTTATGACAGAATATATGCATGTCCAGACTAAACTATCTGTCACATGCATTTTTAAGAGGGGGAAGGGCAGAGGGAGAGGGACAGAGAGAATCACAATGTCATGTTGCTGAGATCTGAGCCGAAATCAAGTTGGACATTTAACAGAGTGAGCCACCCATGCATCCCTAGGCAATGCAGTTTTACCGGGTGTAAGGGTCTGTAGTTGGAAAAATATGACAGTTTGTTGGTTTTACTCACTTAGTAATTGTAGTACCTTCTTTGAAAGTTTAATTTATTACCTATCACTTAAGTGTTCACCTTTGCTATTTGTTCATTCAACAAAATATAAGAACTAGACAAGAAATTGAGGGCTTGTGTTCCTGTAGACTCTTATTAGCTTCAGATATAACATACCAATATGCACCATACCTTACCATAAAGTACTAATGGTAGCGTTCTAATGGTAGGGTTATTTATTAAGTATAACTGCTTTTTGTAAAATAAATCAGATAATTAGAATAGTTCAAGGCTTTATACATTTTTGTTCTGGAATTACAATCAAATATTAGTTATATCATTTTAGATCATTTGATATAAATGATATCATTTATATCATTTTAATGCCTATCATTTACATGAAATCAAAAGGAGGTAAGAACTATAAAGGTCTGTGTTGACATCCTATTGTGACCTACATGTTACAGAAAAGGAAAATAACAGATGATTACTGAAGACATTTTTAGGAATAATACTTACAAGGAACAATTGGTCATTAAATAATATTAGAAGTACAGTTTCTATTCATTCATAAAATACATTAATATTACACAGGGATAGTGAAATCATTAGAAATATAATTATATTGATTCGCTTTAACTTAAATATACAACTAATCCTCAGAGATGGGAAACACCCATAATGTAATATCCCTAATGGAATGAGATTGAACTGTGTGCAATTTAGTTTTTAAGACAAGAAGAGATATCCCCTGAAACACATACACAAAACATATTACAGAGATTTCAGAGGACAAAAACCTGTAAAGTTTTGATACTACCTGTGACAGTTAGTGTTCAGCTAGAAATGTGTAAAGACTTCAGAAGAAAAGCGTGTCATACTTGTCTATGAGACTAAGTTTCCACCAGAAAAATAGTTTCGTTAAGTGAATAAGACCAGGGATCAATAGCTCTTCTAACGGAAAGAACATAAGTATAATTGATTTGCTATGCCCACGATCACTACAGCCCAGCGTTCTGGCAGTGACGCTCCAGAGTATTGTTGCTTTCTCCTTGGCTATTCTAACATTTCGAACGTAACGTTTCTAAAAGCTCTCTGTTCCCGCCGCATCTAACACCCTCCTTTCTCTTTAACTCTAAGTGAATTTATTGTCATTTTCTCCACCACTTGAGTATCGGTGATTGTGACTTTTCATTATAACCATCCTTTCGAATTCAGGTATCAGCTCTTTCCTCCGAATGTCTCCTGCTTGAACTTCCTCCTTTTCATTATTTTTATTATGACTCTAGTTCATGAATATATCATCTTAGGCCTGGATTACTGCAATATTTTCTAATGTATTTTCTCAGTGTCCTGTGTCTCCACATTTATATTTCAAACCAATCACTACTGAAATAATCATCATAAATTAACACTATGGACACACACCTGCTCAAAAATGTCAGTGGTCTCCCTTAATGAGAGAAGATGGCTTCAATACTTAGACCAACATCTAAGGACCTCCATATCGGAACTTGGGCAGGCTGTGTAATGCAAAAGTATTGTCCCTCAGTAATGAAAACCACTGGGTTGTAATTATTTAAGATCATTGAAAAAATTACGTTAGGGAGCTACAATGATTGGAGGGAAGACAATGCTGTTAATTTAATGGCAATAAGTTGGAAAAAGGAAGTACATCTTAGAGTTTAGATCCCACAATTACAAAATACTATGGAAACATCCTATGTTGGTGTTTGGAAACAACACTCATCAATATATTTTTATGTTTCTACATGGTCAGAGCTTTGAGAACAAAGAAAATTGGTTTTTGGGTTTAAGGAGGATTGAATGGGAAACATGACTTTGAAGTTAGACATTGTGTATGACTACAAGGGACTATAAAGTGTCCTCTTCAATGGATCCATTTACTTAGATTCTAAGAACAATAAACTAGGAGTCATTTCTTTACCTTTCAGACTCGCAAAAGAGCTAGACACCTTCTCTCCATTTCCCTCATTCTTCCTTAGAGAGGATTTGTCTGTACCCCAGAACAAAGGTCTCCTTCACTCTGTCTCCAGAGGGAGGAGAGTGGTTGGATGCGAGCTCCCCTACACACGCTCCAGGTTTCGTAAATGCATCTCCCCCCGTGCAACCCCAGCATGCAGTGACATTTCGCTCTCATTGCTTTATCCCGCAGAGGACTGGGGCACAGGGAATCGGTGCTGGTCAGATTGCTCTGTGAGTAAATAAAAAATCTATTTTCAGATCCAGAAATATGGTGTCCCTGTTAATAGAGGGTAGACACATATGGATATAGATGATATGGTACAGACTGTTATAGAGAGATAGACCCACACATAGTCTCTGTATAGGCACATATATAAACACATGTATATGCATGTACATATATACATGTGTGTATACATATACATGTGTGTGTATACATATATACATCTATACTGGGGTCTCCTGCTATCTGAGAGAAGAGCTTTCCTATGGAAACTTCTGTAAGCTGAAACAACTTAGGTGAAGAAACAGTTATCATTAATTTATATTAAAAATGTTTTGAACATTTCCAGACCCCCCCAAAAAACCTCTCTTAAGTTTTTCTGGAAACCTAAGGCACATCTTGCTAAGAATGCACAAAATAAATTGAGATAAAGTGTATGTTCACAGACACAGTTCAGTGGTTTGGGATCCTGGGTATAAGAGCTTCGGGGGGCACTCTGGGTGCTGGAGGTGAGCTTGCTGCAAAGCGCATGCTGAATGCTATTTTTACTTTTCACCTTTTCCTGCAAAAGTGAAAGTCCTTTTCACATTTCTTTTAGTTAGCAAAAACAGGTACAGATGTATGTTTTTCAAAAAAGCAAAGTGGCCTAGTATGACCTTTTGAAAAGAGGGGTATACCTGCTTGAGTGTATGTGTGTGTGTGTGTGCACGTGACTGTGTGTGCATATGTGTGTGTAAAACTACAGCAGGCTATCCTACTAACAGTGTAATACCTAAGGTCCTGCATAGTTTCAGACCTCATTGTTAGTATCAATTACCTAGTCAGTGTAATAGTCACGATAAATGGGATTGGGCTAGTCTTCTGAAATAGGATTTTTGAAGCAATGAGATTTCATAAATAAAACAATGCAACTTAAGTAAGGATCATTCAGTGTCAATATTAATCATCTTTAGCTATTGAGAATAAACTGGGTAAAGAAAAAAAATGCATGTCCCAAAATACAGAAAAAATACCAAATTACCTACTGGAAGAAGCAGTTAGGGAGATAAATATGAATTTTTGATCCATAACAATAGGAAAATTCCCATTACCTGGCACTAATTCATGCCCTCTGGCTGCTGGAGTTGCTAATTTTGAAAAACATGAAATTTGAAATGTGTTGAGATGGTTTGGGGTTAAGGTTGAAGGTACTTTAAATTAAATTGAGTTTTTCACAGTTATGTCTGTATATGCATACCTCCCATAGATGTTTTTGGTCTTTGTCCCACTCCCAAAGGTGGTGGTTTATACCCTGTCTATGGTGACTTTATAAATGCATCGAGTGAAATAGGTGTTTCAATAGGTATTAGAAGTAGTGGAAGAGGAGGATAGAGAAGGAACATAAGCAAAAGACAGGTGTTCTTGGTCAAAAGAAATTGTGGTGAGACCTGGGTGTTACAGGCAACTAATGAAGGATTGAACACAACATCAAAAACTAATGATGTACTATATGTTGGCTAACTAAACCTAAAAACAAAAACACATGTCACATTTCTACAGCTGGGGAAAAAAAAAGAAAGTGTGTAATCCAGGTTCTTAGGCTAGTTCTAAAACATAATGCTGTTATTTTTTTTTCAAAAAAATATTTAAATTGAATTAACATACAGTGTATTATCAGTTTCAGTGGTAGAGTTTACGGGTTCGTCAGTTGCATAGAACACCCAGTGCTCACTACATCGCATGCGCTCCTTAATGCCCATCACCTAGTTACCCGATTCCCCACTCACCTCCCCTCTAGCAACCCTCAGTTTGTTTCCTATAGTTAAAAAGCCCCTTATGGTTTGTTTCCTTCTCTGATTTGGTCTTATTTTATTTTTCCCTCCGTTCCCCTATGACCTTCTGTTTTGTTTCTTAAATCCTACATACGAGTGAAATCATATAATTGTCTTTCTTTAATTGACTTATTTTGCTTAACATAGTACCCTCTAGTTCCATCCTTGTCATTGCGAATAGCAAGATTTCTTTTTTTTTTTTTTTTTTTTTTACTCTAATAAAATTTGTTGGTTTTCTTTGATTTCCTCTCTTCCAGCTTTGGAAGGCTGTCTGGGTTCTTCTGCCACATTTCTGGGCTGCTGCTGCTCTAGCTTGTAAGGTCCTTTTTTTTTTTTTTTTTTTTTTTTTTTGAGCTTTTGTACCTCCTAGAAAACCCAAATGCACAGGGTCTTCTTGGATGCCCAGCGTTGGTGGCCTCTCTGGTGGTGCAGAGGGGGAAGCTGTACTCCATCCTCAGCTCGTGCATGTCTTCTCAAAGAAACTGTAGTTGGTCTTACAGAGGTTTCTGAGCATATTTTCCTCTGCTTGATGTTCGTCAACAGATAATGCCTGTGGACTTTGTCCTTTCAATGTTTCTCCATCTGTTCTTCATAATTGCTGATCTTGGCAGTCAAGGCAATAATGCAAGCCTCCAGGGAGCTAGGGCTCTCAGAGTTTGCCACAATCTTGTTCATCAACTGCTCTTGCTTGATTTCAGCTTCTCCTTCTTGCAGGCTGTTTCCAAAAACAAGAGTCTTCTCGCAACATTGTCAAACCTGGTTTCTGGGTGCCATATCCATGAACAGCTGGAGGGATGACACCTCAAGGAAAGGGAAGGCTCCACTGGTGAGGGGAAGGCCTGTGCTTACTCCACCAGGCAGCCCAAGGACTCAAAGTTCATTCTTTTTGATGGCTGAGTAATATTCCTGTGTGTGTGTGTGTGTGTGTGTGTGTGTGTGTGTGTGTGTAACCAGATCCTCTTAATCCATTTATCGGTCAGTGGACATCTGGGCTCTTTCCATAGTTTAGCTATCATGGACATTGATGCTATAAACAGTGGGGTTCAAGTGCCCCTTCAGATCACTGTATCTTTTCAGTAATTACCCAGTAGTGCAATTGCTGGGTCATAGGGTAGCTCTATTTTCAACTCTTTGAGGAACCTCCCTACTGTCTTCCAGAGCAGCTGCACCCATTTACATTCCTACCAACAGTGTAAGAGGGCTCCCCTTTGTCTCCATAATGCTGTTATATTTTAAGCAGTAGCTCTGCTGAACTATGCACCCACGCTTCCTCTTGTGCTTCTGCTCTTGATATTAGTCAACACAAAATCAGGGACTTTATTAGAACCAAAGAAAGAAAGCACTTCAGGAGTGGATTGTAACAAAGGGAGTAATGGAAGAGGTAGGAGAGATAGATGTGCTTTTGCCCTGACATTTCAAACATAAAGGCACCGCATAAAGATTTAGTTCCCATTATGTTCTCTTCTGGAACAGAATCTTGCTGGATCTCTTTGGTTAACCTTGGAGAGGATGAAAGTCACTGATAGAAAATTGAACCGTGTCATCTACCTTTTACAGATTGGCTGGGTAGCTTGAGCTACTGAGAGCCTGAGCTACTTTAGAGAAAATGTGTGACATCATACATGGCTTTCATATACCTAACAGGCAGAAAATGAAATAATTTATAATCATGAACTGAATGACCCCTGCGTGTAACTTCTAGCAACTATCTATTCTTGTTCACCACCTAGACTGTGGCCGCAAGCCCTGCTGATGCTTTATTCCACACTGCCCCATGCATCTTGAAGAGAACTGCATGTTCAGCAATTTCAAAATCCCTAAATGTGTATAATTAATATCAGTGGAGGTTAATTATAGTTACCCATAAAGCTTCATTACAATCTAGCAGAGAATAAAACCAATCTGAGCATTTTAATTATAATATAAATTATAATTATCTAGTCAGAGTAGTAGTCACTGTAAATAGGGTTGGACTAGTCTTCTGAAATAGGGTTTTTGAAACAATGATCTATTTCATAAATAAAACAGTGCTGCTTAAGTAAGGATCCTGCGGCTTCAATATTAATGATTTAGGTTGAAACTCTAACTACTGTTCTAAATATCATGTAAAATAAGTAAAAAGGAAAACATACACTTTGTCTTGTTTTATGGTAGAGAACTCTAAATTGATCTTAATCTTTGTTTCTTGCCATATTAACATGAGCAGTCCATACCTGCCCTTTTATATATTTATTTTTTTTTGATACCACAGGAAGTCTCATAAACATACAATAATTAGAATATTATCTGCAAAACATACCAATCTACATGCTCCTCAAAGGAGCTCCACAAAGGACAGACTCTGTATATATTTTAGATTTCTGTTAAATGTTCAATTGAAAAAGGATGAACACTAATGTTTAACAATAAGCAACTGAAAAAAAATAGAAAATATTTCAATTGAGGACTGTTTCAGAAAGATTCCTTAGAGAAAGCAACAAACATTGGATTATTGATACTTACTGGTAATAATAGTACAGCTTAAAGTATAATCGGAAGAATCAGAATCAAGGTCTCAGAAAATAAATGAATATACTTTTAGACCTACATTATATAACATTTTCACATCCAAGTATAGCTTTGCCATTATCCCAGTGAAACTGCTTTAAGATTTCTGAGCTCCAGAAGTTTAGGAAACACATTTGGGTTGTATAATCATTCTTAACAGCAGCATCAGGAAACAATTTTTAGGCAAAATTAGTATGTAACATATTAGTTCCAAGTATGCCACAGAATAATTTGATATTTGCATATCTTATATAATGAAATGCTATCATAACCAGTCATTAACATTTGTCACCATATAATCAACTCCTTTTACCCTTTCGCTGAGCCCCCAAAACCCTTCCCCTTTCCTAACAACAAATATGTTCTCTATATTAGTTTTGTTTGGTTGGTTTGTCTTGTTTTTGGATTCAACATATAAGCGAAACAATAGGTATTTTTCTCTGTCTTACTTCAGTTAACATGATACTCTCAAAGTCTGTCTATGTTGTCACAAATGGCAAGATTTCCATCTTTTTTATGGCTGAGTAGTATTCCGTTGTGTGGGGGGGTAGAGTTATAGACAGACATAGACATAGACATAGACATAGATGTAGGTGATATTCTTTATCCATTCACCCAGCCATGGACACTTAGGTTGTTTCCATATCTAGACCATTGTAAATAATGCTACAATAAGCATAAGGTTGCATATATCTTTTTAAATTAGTGTTGTGTGTGTGTGTGTGTGTGTGTGTGTGTGCAATGTGTATGGTAAACAACCAGTCGTGGAATTACTGGATTATAAAGAAATTACGTTTTTAATTTTTTGAGGAATCTCCTTATCGGTTTCTACAGTGGCTATGTCAATTAGCATTCCCACCAATAGCACATGAGGCTTCCTTTCTCTCCACATCCTCACAAACACTTGTTATTTCTTCAACTTTGGATTTTAGCCATTCTGATTGGTGTAAAGTGATAACTCATTATAGTTTTTGATTTTTATTTCCCTGATGTTTAGTGGTAAGGAGCATCTTCTCATGTGCCTTTTGGTCATCTGTATGTCTTCTTGGGAAAAATGTCTATTTGGGTCCTCTGCCCATTTTTAACCAGATTATTAGTGTTTTGGTATTGAGTTGCATAATTTCTTCATACATTTTAGATATTAACCTCTTTTTGAATTTATCATTTGCAAATGTCTTCTCCTGTTTTCATTTTGTTGATGGTTTTCTTCACTGTGCAAAAGCTTTTTATTTTGGTGTAGTCCCAATAATTTTGCTTTTGTTTCTCTTGCCTGAGGAGAGAAATCTAAAAAAAAAAAAATTTTATGGCTGATGTCAAAGAATTACTGCCTATGTTTTCTACTATGAGTTTTATGGTTTCAGGTTTCACATTTAAATCTTTAATTCATTTTGAGTTTATTTTTATGTATGGTACAGGAAAGTGGTCTGGTTTCATTCTTTTGCATGTAGCTGTCCAGTTTTCCCAGCACTATTCGTTGAAGAGACCATCTTTTCCCTATTGTATAGGTTCTTTTTTAATGTCTGAGCTTTAACATTTCATTTAAGTAGTTATACATATTTTATTGCTATGTTTGATTTTTAACTCTTATGGAACTCAATTTTAATTTTTAATATTCATTCTTTATGTAACTTTATCCACCACACTTAGCATCTCAGTATGATTCAATTTTGGTATCTTTAAAATGGAAATTATGTATCAAGGCAGGCCATGGTGTATTTTCACTCTTCATCCAGCTTTCCTTAATGGAAGAGCATTATGAAAGAATGTCTGCATTAGTCAATAATATCTACCCAATAGCAAAAATGACCAATAATCTAGAGTTTATAAACTCATGTTTTTAGATGAGAAAACTGCATTTAGGGTCTTGCATGCCTGCAGGAAATACTGTAAGTCAATGCAAATCAGAATGTTTGCTTCTGCGGTAGCAATTACTTTAAGGGACTTTTTAGATGGAGGAAAATGCTTCTGTACAATAGAGTTTCTGGTAGAGAACATACCTGAGGCACAAAACTACTGTGTGCATTTTTGCCACTACCAGAGAAAGTATTGGGAATTCATCTTTCTTTTAATTATTACCAGTTCTTTTCTAGGGAAAAACCAAAATCAAAACCCAAACCGAAACAAAACCTAGCAGAGGTTATAATTTTCTTGAGTAGACACTTGTTGTAGAGAACAGGAATTAAAATTAGTATTCATGAACTACTCAGAGAACTTTAATGCCCTGATTAGAAAAAGCCTTCAAAATTATTTTTGAAAATTATTTAATCTATAACATGTCATTTTGATCTTTACTCTGATATTTTCTCCAAATCTTTGTTTTAATTCTGAATATTCATCAAATAAAGAGTGGAGACTATCTGTTAAGTGTGTCTCTCAGATGAAGAAATGTCCCAATAATTCCTGTGAGTTCTTTGCCCAACGAGGAGTTAGCCTTCTCTTTCTATTCTTGTGTTTTACTCTACCCATCAGTGTTTCTTTATTTGACAGATATTAACTACACATGGAAAGCACTAATAGATGCTTACAATAAGCCTCACCATTAGAGGAGGTGGAACAACTAATGAGGAGGACAGACAAATTAGAAAGTAACATGTTGGGGCGCCTGGTGGCTCAGTGGGTTAAGCCTCTGCTTTCAGCTCAGGTCATGATCTCAGGGTCCTGGGATCGAGCCCCGCATCGGACTGTCTGCTCAGCAGGGAGCCTTCTCCCCCTCTCTCTCTGTCTGCCTCTCTGCCTACTTGTGATCTCTCTCTCTCTCCCTTTGTCAAATAATTTAAAGATTTTTTAAAAAAGTAACATTCACATATTTTAACAAAATGTTGAACCATATACTGGCTGTTCATTCCAGTGATGTGCTCTCTGTGAACACTGGTTTTATATACATGTGTCCTTTACTTATGGAATAGTCTATCAATTAACAACATTAGATACTGACTTACAAAAAATTAATTGTTTCATTATTTATGCAAACATTCACTAATTTTCTCCAAAGTATTAATCTCCTTACCCTGGAGAATATTGTTGAGGAAATTTTTTCAGAAAGAATATCTATCTTTCACATAGGACAGCTTATTTCGAATATAGTTTAAACAAGGTTTTTGGTCATATTCGTTTGCTATTAATTTATTCTGCAAATTTTTATCAACTGCTTGATAAAATTTGATGTTGGTGCCAGTGAGGGACATGGTAAAACACTTTCAGAATAGGGAGTTAATATTAATTAATGAGCTGCATGAGGCATAAATTTAAGTTTTGGGGCTATTCAAATATCATTATAAGACTTAATTAGTGTGTGTTAAAGCAATGTAATTATGCTCAAAGAGGTGGTTTTGTTTATTCCTATCTTGGGGTACAAAGATTACTAATTATTTGAAGTGCGTTATCCACCAATTTTCCACCACTCTGCCATAATTCAGTGCTTGGGATAATCCTGTGTCAGCCATGGAGGCGCTCTGTTCAGATCTCCCTCATTTGACTTTGAGCTGTGAGGAGTAGAGTTAGTGGAGAACCTCTAAGAGCAGGCTCCAAGTTCAGGATCTGCCTCACTATTCCCACTAAAGCCATGCTCTTGGTTATATAATTTAATGAAGCTATGACAAAGTATAAAATGGTTTCTGCTGCATCTTTATATCATTATAGCAATCTACATTCCCAAATGGAATTCTAAAAACAAACAAATAAAAATCTTCATTTGGCACCAGTAATTTCTGAGCCACTTTAACCAGACCAATATGACAGCACCCAGTGTTTGTATAACTGGTTAGAATACTTACCAGTTCTTACTAAAGCATAATATTTAAGTACAAGTGGCATTGAATTTATTTTCTTTTTGAAGATTTTATTTATTTGACAGAAAGAAAGAGAAAGAGAGGCAGGCAGAGGGAGAGGGAGAAGCAGGCTCCCTGCTGAGTAGGGAGCCCCAAGCAGGGTTCCATCCCAGGACCCTGGGATCATGACTGAGCCAATGGCAGAGGCTTAACCGACTGAGCCACCCAGGCTCCGGACAGCCTTTCATTTAAGAGTGTAGTTGGCCACCAAACTTGCAGGCATTCTTCAACTGGCTTTGATAGGCATGAAAGAAAGTGGCTATAGAGTTTAGCTTCAGAGAACTTCAATTTTATAAGTGCATTCATAAAGCTCATATTATTTTTTGCCACAGCCACCTTTTAGTCATGGGCTTTATGGCTAATGCTTGAAGGTTATCAGTAACACACATCAGTATCTACACACTGAAGGAGAGATCCGTACTAAACAAGATAACTGTGGTCCCGCTCTTACCCATGATTTCACATTCTGAGGCTCCTTTCACTTACAGACAACTGCAGTCTAGAAGTAGATCCTCCTCCTTCTGAACTAGACCATCCACTAAGAGCCTCAACACCTCCAATACTCATTTCATTTCATCTGATCACGTAGGTGTTTTATTGTGTCATGTCGTCACAAGAAGGGTGAATACAGTGCAATATGATATTCTGAGAAAGAGAGAGCACATTCATATAAGTTGTATTACATTGTTTTAATTATACTATTTATTATTATTATTATTATTATTGATTAATCTCTTGCTGTGCCTGGTTTATAAATGAAACTTTATCATATGTTTGTATGCATAGGATAAACATAGTATATATAGAGTTTAGTGCTGTCTGTGTTTCCGGGATCCACTGGGAGTCTTGGAATGTATCCTCGTAGATAAAGGGGAACTACTGTAATTACGCTATTATTAAAATATACGTTATGAAAACAATAATGACAAAGAGCACTTTTATGGATCACCTCATTCATTTGAACTTTATATTTTTTATCTTAATTATTGGAACGTACCTAAAGATTGTTTAGTGTACACATTTTACATAGGAAGAGGAATTTTGGATTATTTAATATTTCAGGTAAATACAATCATCTTTTCAACGGCAAAATCAAGGTTCAAATCCAGTTAGATCTAACATGCCAATTTTTTTCCTCTTCCTTATGCCGGACTGATTTTCAACAGTTATTCAGATACAATCTGTAAAATTTTACACTTGATAACTCGGTATTATTCTGGGAGTAGCCTTAGATGTTCCTTGAAAGGTTACTTTCTACCTCACACTAAGTCATGTGTTTCGTGATTAGATTATTCTGTTTTGTCAGCTGGATCAGTCCTGCCGCCTGGCTTGGGATCAAGGGCTCCCCTGGCCACCTTCTTCCCATTGCGTCATCATCCGTCACACAGTCAACCACCTTGGGACATTTATGAATCTTTTAATCACCTAAGAATAAAATTTTTACAATTAAGTCAAAAAAGAAAATAAAGCAAACCATAAAATAAAATTGCCACCCACCTTGCGTTAGTGGTTGTAAAAAAAATAATAACATGCTTGGTGCTTGTGTTTACTCAGTATGCATTTTATTTAGGGCTGGTTTGTTCCCCTTTTTCCATAAAAACTGAATGTTTTCCAACAGAGGTAAAAAGTAATTCGTCACAGAAAACAGTCACTATACACGTTGGAAATGGTTGATAGGAGAGAAGATATGAGAGGGAGGGCTCACAGGGCAAAACATTTGTATCAGAAAGTATCTTACTGCAGTTCTGAAAGACAAATTAACAACTGGTTAAGCAAATAGAAGCAAAATATTTTATTTATTTTTTATATTAATAGGCTATTATCTCAGAGACTGACTTTGTGAAAAGAGTATGTATCTTTTATGTTTAATTTTGGATATTAATGTAGTCACATTCCCAATAGATGCATGGAGCATATCATATCTAGAAATATATAATTTTTGTTTTCCCAAGCCTTTGTATATATATTTTCTTACAGGCAAATGCATATTGAAAACACCCTTTAAAATTATTAATTATGTCGACAGAGAAGAAATGTTTTCCCTAAAGGGTATTTAGTAATGAAATTAAAATGAATTTAAAATTGAAATTATTTTTTCCTCACTACATTTAGCAGAAATATTACAAAGAGTCAGAAGACAAACTTAGATTCTTTTCTTCCTTGCCAGGAGGTTGAAACATTAATCCAGAATGAAATCGTCAAAATAAAAATTTATAATTATAATGAATTCACAGGATGTTTCATGAAGTTTAGGAAATGTGAAAAGTATATGGTTATGACATGATTTAAGAAGGCACATTAGTTTAAAATTATTATAGAAGCAATATATATTGGAGTTGTTTTGTTCAAGTTTTTACTTTGCTTATCCTAAAATATTTTTATAATTACACATTTAAAAGCAATACATAGTCAAATGAATAAATAAAAACAATACATATTAATAATAAATAAAGAACTATTTGAACCTAAAATTTGGTTATAGAAGATTTTAATTTCTTGAACAAGTATAAATTATCTTTTTAAAGGATAACATCAAACTGAAATAATTGTTCACTGAAATTTATTTATTTTGTTCCCAAAATATGTTTCGAGTGCCCAATATCTGTTAGAATATATAGTAGATAATACCTAAACTATATATTTTATCCTTTATTCCTCCACATTAGTAATTAAAGGATTTATTTTTTTTAAGGAAGAAAAAAACTTTTCAAAATTACATGACGAGGAAAGTAATTGAGGTAGGGATAATGTCTACCAAAGCCTTGGGATGGAGAAACAAAGTCCATGCCAGATAATTTATCTAAAGCAACAAATGTAAAATGTATTTCTATTATATTATTTTTTCACTTATGCAGAAAATCACAAGTATAAATAATTACTAGGAAATCTTTTTCTATATTTTAACATTTATTGTCTTAACACAGTAATGAATAATAATGAATATACATGTACATGACAGAAGTAACCAGCTAGTCAATTCACAGTAAATGAAGCTCTGCTGGTTTGTTTAACTCTATTCTTAAGTCAATTTATTAACTCTTTGAATAAGCTGTGGATGCTTTCTGTCATGCATATATTCATTTAAATATAAAGAACCCAAGTCTTAGGAGAAGATACAACTGTTGAAGACGCTCTTGGAGCCCGGGCTTGTTATGCCCGCACTCACAAGTCTTTTAGATACCACAGCTTCTATGAGTATTTAAAACTCTTTGCTTAATGTTTTTTCAGGCCAAAACATGCTTTAGCTTCACACCTGGCAGGTCCTCAGTGCTAGAATTTACCAGCCCAATAACAGTGCCTGACCAAAAATGAAGGCAATTTCATGCCTTTCAGAAGACATGTCTGATGTAGGATTTCCACTTTGTTCCAGAGGTTCCCACTGGGATTGGACACCAATAGCCCAGAGATCTTAATACTTCCTTCCAGGCACTCTCTCCCTTACCCCTTCTGTGGTAGTTCCCATAATCAGCTCTCAAAGAAACTACTCGCATCGAAATTCAGTCTCAGGGTCTCCTTCCAGGACAGATTAGCCTCAGAAAGAATATGTTTATGAAGTAGATGAATTTCATAATAAAGTATGTTTTCAAAGACTGAAGCTTTAAATGAGTTTTAAACTTTAAATCATCAGCCAAATGTGTAGATTGCTTTAGGTAGAATAGACATTTTCACAATATTTGTTCTTCCAATCCATGAGCATGGAATATTTTTCCATTTATTTCTTTGTGTCTTCCTCAATTTTTTTCATGAGCACTTTATAGTTTTCTGAGTATAGACTCTTTGCTTCTTTGGTTAGGTTTATTCTTAGGTATCTTATGTTTTGGGTGCAATTGTAAATGAGATTGACTCCTTAATTTCTCTTTCTTCTGTCTTGTTGTTGGTGTAAAGAAATGCAACTGATTTCTGCGCATTGACTTGATATCCTGACACTTTACTGAATTCCTGTACAAGTTCTAGCAGTTTTGGAGTGGAGGCTTTTTAGGTATTCCACATATAGTCTCATATCATCTGCGAAGAGTGATAGTTTGACTTCTTCTTTGACAATTTGGATGCCTTTAATTTCCTTTTGTTTTCTGATTGCTGAGGCTAGGACTTCTAGTACTATGTTGAATAGCAGTAGTGATAATGGACATCCCTGTCATGTTCCTGACCTTAGCAGAAAAGTTTTGTTTTTCTCCATTGAGAATGATATTTGCAGTGGGTTTTTCATAGATGGCTTCAATAATATTGAGGTATGTACCCTCTATCCCTACACTTTGAAGAGTTTTAATCAAGAAGGGATGCTGTTCTTTGTCAAATGCTTTCTCAGCATCTATTGAGAGTATCATATGGTTCTTATTCTTTCTTTTATTAATACATAGTATCACATTACTTGTTTGTA
This sequence comes from Mustela nigripes, assembly GCF_022355385.1. Lineage (NCBI taxonomy): Eukaryota > Metazoa > Chordata > Mammalia > Carnivora > Mustelidae > Mustela > Mustela nigripes. Next base: position 6,134,845 of record NC_081559.1, on the reverse strand, counting down.
TTTCTTTGGTGTTGGTTATGATCTCTCCTCTTTCATTCATAATATTATTTATTTGGTCCATTCTCTTTTCTTTTTGATAAGTCTGGCCGGGGTTTATCAATCTTATTAATTCTTTTTTTTTTATATAATTTTTTATTTTTTATAAACATATATTTTTATCCCCAGGGGTACAGGTCTGTGAATCACCAGGTTAACACACTTCACAGCACTCACCAAAGCACATACCCTCCCCAATGTCCATAATCCCACCCCCTTCTCCCAAACCCCCTCCCCCCAGCAACCCTCAGTTTGTTTTGTGAGATTAAGAGTCATTTATGGTTTGTCTCCCTCCCAATCCCATCTTCTTTCATTTATTCTTCTCGTACCCACTTAAGCCCCCATGTTGCAACACCACTTCCTCATATCAGGGAGATCATATGATAGTTGTCTTTCTCCGCCTGACTTATTTCGCTAAGCATGATACGCTCTAGTTCCATCCATATTGTCGCAAATGGCAAGATTTAATTTCTTTTGATGGCTGCATAGTATTCCATTGTGTATATATACCACATCTTCTTGATCCATTCATCTGTTGATGGACATCTAGGTTCTTTCCATAGTTTGACTATTGTGGACATTGCTGCTAGAAACATTTGAGTACACGTGCCCCTTTGGATCACTACATTTGTATCTTTAGGGTAAATACCCAATAGTGCAATTGCTGGGTCATAGGGCAGTTCTATTTTCAACATTTTGAGCAACCTCCATGCTGTTTTCCAGAGAGGTTGCACCAGCTTGCATTCCCACTAACAGTGTAGGAGGGTTCCCCTTTCTCCGCATCCTCGCCAGCATCTGTCATTTCCTGACTTGTTGATTTTAGCCATTCTGACTGGTGTGAGGTGATATCTCATTGTGGTTTTGATTTGTATTTCCCTGATGCCGAGTTATATGGAGCACTTTTTCATGTGTCTCTTGGCCATCTGGATGTCTTCTTTGCAGAAATGTCTGTTCATGTCCTCTGCCCATTTCTTGATTGGATTATTTGTTCTTTGGGTGTTGAGTTTGCTAAGTTCTTTATAGATTCTGGACACTAGTCCTTTATCTGATATGTCGTTTGCAAATATCTTCTCCCATTCTGTCAGTTGTCTTTTGATTTTGTTAACTGTTTCTTTTGCTGTGCAAAAGCTTTTGATTTTGATGAAGTCCCAATAGTTCATTTTTGCCTTTGCTTCCCTTGCCTTTGGCGATGTTTCTAGAAAGAAGTTGCTGTGGCTGAGGTTGAAAAGTTTGCTGCCTTTGTTCTCCTCAAGGATTTTGTTGGATTCCTGTTTCACATTGAGATCCTTCATCTATATTCAGTCTATTTTTGTGTGTGGTATAAGGGAATGATCCAGTTTCATTCTTCTGCATGTGGCTGTCCAATTTTCCCCAATACCATTGTTGAAGAGACTTTTTTTCCTTTGGACATTCTTTCCTGCTTTGTTGAAGATTAGTTGACCATAGAGTTCAGGATGCATTTATGGGTTCTCTATTCTATTTGACTTCTTTGTTGATTTGGATGCATTTTATTTCTTTTTGTTGTCTGATTGCTGAGGGTAGGACTTCTAATTCTATGCTGAATTCAGTAGTGGTAGTGGACATCCCTGCCATGTTCTTGATCTTAGGGGAAAAGTTCCTAGTTTTTCCCCATTGAGAATGATATTTGCTGTGGTTTTTCATAGATGGTTTTGGTGATATTGAGGTATATACCCTCTATCCGTACACTGTGAAGAGTTTTGATCAAGAAAGGGCACTGTACTTTGTCAAATGCTTTTCCAGCATCTATTGAGAGTATCATATAGTTCTTGTTCTTTCTTTCACTAATTTTTTATATCACACTGATTGGTTCACAGATGTTGAACGAATCTTGCAGCCCAGAAATAAATTCCACTTGGTTTTGGTGAATCATCCTTTTAATGTACTGTTGGATCCAATTGACTAGTATTTTGGTGAGAATTTTTGCTTCTGTGTTCATCAAGGATAATGGTCTGTATTTCTCCTTTTGGTGGGCATCTGGTTTTGGAATTAAGATAATGCTGACCTCATAAAATGAATTTGGAAGTTTTCCTTTCATTTCTAGTTTTCTGGAACAGTTTTAGGAGAATAGGTTTGATTCTTTAAATGTTTGGTAGAATTCCCTTGGGAAGCCTTCTGGCTATGGGCACTTGTTTGTTGGGAGATTTTTGATGACTGCTTCAATCTCCTTACTGGTTATGGGTCTGTTCAGGTTTTCTATTTCTTGCTGGTTCAGTTGTGGTAGTTTATACGTCTCTAGGAATGCATCCATTTCTTCCAGATTATCAAATTTGCTGGTGTATAGTTGCTCATAATAAGATCTTATAATTGTTTATATTTTTTGGTGTTGGTTGTGATCTCTCCTCTTTCATTCATGATTTTATTAATTTGGGTCCTTTCTCTTTTCTTTTTGATAAGTCTGGCCAGGGATTTATCAATCTTATTATTTCTTTCAAAGAACCAGCTCCTACTTTGCTGATATGTTCTACTGTTCTTTTGGTTTCTATTTCATTGATTTCTGCTCTGATCTTCATTATTTCTCTTCTCCTGCTGGGTTTAGGCTTCTTTGCTGTGCTTTCTCCAGTTCATTTAGGTGTAGGGTTAGGTTGTGTACTTGAGACCTTTCTTATTTCTTGAGAAATGCTTGTATCAGTATATACTTTCCTCTCAGGACTGACTTTGCTATGTCCCAAAGATTTTGAACAATTGTGTTTCCATTTTCATTTGTTTCCATGAATTTTTAAATTCTTCTTTAATTCCCTGGTTTTCTCATTCATTCTTTAGAAGGATGCTCTTTAGCCTCCATGTATTAGAGTTATTTCCAACATGCCTCTTGTGATTGAGTTCTAGTTTCAAAGCACTGTGGTTTGAAAATATGCAGGGACTGATGCCAGTCTTTTGATACTAGTTCAAACCTGAGTGGTGACCCAGGATATGATCTATTTTAGAAGATGCTTCATATGGATGAGAGAAGAATGTGTATTCAGTTGTTTTGGGATGGAACATTCTAAATATATCTATGATGTCTATGATCCAGTGTATCATTTAAAGCCTTTATTTCCTTGTTCATCTTTTGCTTAGATGATCTGTCCATTTCAGTGAAGGGAGGGTGTTAAAGTCTATTATTGTATTATTATTGATTTGTTTCTTTGAATTTGTTATTAATTGGTTTATATAATGAGGCAAAGATATTTAAAATTGTTAGATCTTGTTGGACAGACCCTTTAAGTATGATATAGTGTCCTTCCTCAACTCTCATTATGGTCTTTGCTTAAAAGCTAATTTATCTAATGTAAGGATTGCCACCCCAGCTTTCTTTTGATGTCCATTAAGATGGTAAATTGTTTTCCACCCCCTCACTTTAAATCTGGAGGTGTCTTTGGGTATAATATGAGTCGCTTGTAGACAGTATATCAATGGGTCTTGTTTTTCCATCCATTCTGATACCCTGTGTCTTTTGATTGGGGCATTTAGCCCATTTTCATTCAGGATAATTATGAAAAGATATGAATTTAGTGCCATTATATTGCCTGTAAGTTGACTGTGACTGTTTATTGTCTCTGTTCCTTTCTGGTCTATTGTTTTTAGGCTCACTCTTTGCTTAGAGGATCCCTTTCAGTATTTCCTGTAGGGCTGGTTCAGTGTTTGCAAATTCTCTTAACTTTTATTTGCCCTGGAAGCTTTTATCTCTTCTTCTATTTTCAATGACAGCCTAGCTGGATATAGTATTCTTGGCTTCATATTTTTCTCATTTAGTGCTCTGAATATATCATGCCAGTCCTTTCTGGCCTGCCAGGTCTCTGTGGATAGGTATGTTGCCAATCTAATATTTCTACTGTGGTATACTACAGTCTTCTTTGTTACTGAGATGCTTTCAGGATTTTCTCTGTCACTGAGTCTTGTACATTTTATTATTCGACAACAGGGTGTTGACCTATTTTTATTGATTTGAGAGGGGTTCTCTGTACCTCCTGGGTTTTGAAGCCTATTTTCTTCCTCAAAATAAGGAAGTTCTTTGCTATAATTTGCTCCAATATTCCTTCTGTCCTTCTCTTTTTTCTTCTGGGATCCCAATTATTCTAATATTGTTTCATTTTATGGTATCACTTATCTCTCGAATTCACCCTTCCTGGTCCAGTAGTTGTTTCTCTCTCTCTCTTTTTTTAAATTCAGCTTCTTTTTTCTCCATAATTTGGCCTTCTGTATCACTAATTCTTTCTTCTGCCTCATTTATCTTAGCAGTAAACGCCTCCATTTTTCATTGCACCTCACCAATAGGTTTTTTTTTTTTATTTCAACTTGGTTGATTTTAGGTTTTTTATTTCCCCACAAAGCCTTTTTATTTCTCCAGAAAGGGATTCTCTAATATATTCCATACTTTTTTTTTAATATATATATTTTTTAATTTGACAGATCACAAGTAAGAAGAGAGGCAGGTAGAGAAAGAGGTGGAAGCAGACTTCCTATTGAGCAGAAAGCACAATGCAGTGCTCAATCTTAGGACCCTGAGATCATGACCTGAGCTGAAGACAGAGGCTCAACCCACTGAGCAACCCAGGTGCCCTTCTTCCATACTTTTTTTTGGATCCAGCTAAGACTTTGAAAATCCACATTCTGAACACTAGTTCTGACATCTTACTAATATCTCTATTGATTAGGTCCCTAGTTGTCAGTACTACCTCTTGTTTTTCATTTTGAGGTGAGTTTTTCCACCTTTTCACTTTATCCAGATAAGGATAGATGAATGAGAGAACAAAACTAAAAGCGTAGCTACAATACCAGAAAAATATACACTAACCAAATCAGAAGAGACCTAAAACTTTTCTCCAGAGGGAGAAAAGTAAAAAGAAACACACACACACACACACACACACACACACACACTTGATTTTAGGTTAATTTTGGTCTGTTAGAAGAAACTACCTCCCAAAATTTTAAAGAAAGAAAAATTATATATATACAAAAATAAGGGTAAACATGTTGAAGGGATGAAATATGATTGTAAAGATGAAAATTGAAAAATATTATAAAAAGGAATTTATAAGATAAGAAGTTGGTTGAAAAAAAAGGACAAAAAGAAAAAAAAAAGAGGAAAGAATGTGATCAGGCTGGAGACTAGAAAAAAGCCATGTGCTAGATTTCAGGTATATTTTGATCCATTAGAAGAAACTTTATCCCAAAATTTTAAGGGGGAAAAAACCCCTATATTTATAGAAAACATAAGGTTAAATATAATGAAGGGATAAAATATGATTATAACAATAAAAATTAAAAAAAATATTTTTAAAAAGGTATTGATAAGATAAAATAGTTTACAAACATTAAAATAAGAAAGAGGAATTTTTAAAAAATTGAATAAACAATAAAATTAAAAAAAATTAACTTTGAAAAGCTAGATGATCATGGGAAAAAAGCCATGAATTCTATGTGTTGCTTTTCCCTAGATCTGGAGTTCTGCAGTTCTCATTAATCAGTGAATTTGGTCTTGGTTGGATGTTCGTGATGATCTTCTGGGGGAGGGGCCTATTGTAGTGATTTTCAAGTGTCTTTGCCCAAGACGGGATTGCACCAAACTTGCAAGGGGCCAGGCTAAGTCATCTGCTCATTTTTGGTCTCAGGAGCTTTTGTTCCCTGAACAATTTCCATACAGTTTTGGAGGACAGGAATGAAAATGGTAGGAACCCAGAGCTTGGGGCTCCACCCCTCAATGTGCCCTCAAAGAAAAGCAGTCAATCCCTTCCTCCTTCCTGGGAAGAAGTCACCCAGCCTGTGACTGAATATCTCTATCTCTGGTGCATGGCCAGATTTGGAGTTTCCAAACCCAGCTGATTCCAGCAGCAGGCTCCCACGCCACTCCTCCCAGGGGAGGAAGGTGAGTCTTTCCAGGTCTGCTGCCTGTTGGGTCCCTGCCCAAAAAGCAGTGTTCTGACTGTGCTGTGGGTCATGGTTTAAGGTTATCCCAAGGTGAGAGCCCACTCTTCAGCTCTGTCTCTATAGCTGGCTTCCAGCTTCAATACCTGGGAGCTCTGCCACGCTCAGACACCCCTAGTTTTTCTGTGATCCCCACGCTTCCTGAGACCACTCTGTCCCCATGAGGGCTCAATCCCCTGATTAGTCTCTGGAGTTATGTCCCTCAGTGGAGCAGACTTCTGAAAGTTCTGATGTTGTGCTCTGCTGCTCTCTCACTTGCTGGGAGCTGGCCCCTCTGCTTGTGGTCTATCTTCCTGTCATTTCGGATTCACTTCTTTGCAAGTCATACCTTCCAGAAGGTGGTTGATTTTATGTTCCTAGAATTGCTGCTCTTCTCTTATCTCTCCTGTTGAGTTTGTAGCTATTCAGAATGATTTGATAACTATCTAGCTGAACTCCTGGGACCTGATGATATTTATGTCTCCTACTCCTCCACCATCTTGCTCCTCCTCCCAACTTAAACTCTATATCCATGACAAAATTCCCCTTTTCTCCCTCCCCTGAACCCCTGAAAACCACCATTCTACTTTTTGTTTCTAAGAGTTCTACTACTTTAGATAACTTAGAAGGATGGAATCAGACAGTATTTGTCTTTTCGCAACTGAACTGTTTCACTTAGCATAATGTCCTCAAATTTCCTCCATGTTGCAATATAGAACGGCATTTCCATCTTTTTGAAGAATGAATAATATTCCACTGAATAGTGTATACTACATTTTCTTTATCCATCTATTGATGGATCTTTATGTTCCTCCCACCCCACGGTTATTGTAATAATATTGCAATGGTATGGTGTGGAAATATCTTTTGAGATCCTGTTTTCAGTTCTTTTGGATATACAGTTAACCATCAAACAATATGAGTTTTAACCGCTTGGACCCAAACAAACACAGGTTTGTTTGTTTTTATGAATATAGTACAATATTATAAATGTATTATCACTTTTTAAAAATTTTCTCCACTAACACTTCCATTTCTTTAGCTTATTTTATTTTAGGAATGCAGTATATAGCACATAAAATATACAAAACACATGTTAATTAACTAATGTGTTAATTAACTACCATGTTAATTAATATTATAGACAAGGCTTCTGGTCAAAAGTAGGCATTTAATAGTGAAATCTTAGAGGACTCAAAGTTTTCCACAGATTTTTCACTGCCTTGGGCTCAGTTTCCCTAACCCCTGCTTCATTCAAATGTCAGCAATTGGATTGCTGGAACATATGGTAATTCTATTTTTAATGTTTTGAGAAACCTCAACAATGGTTTCTATAGCAACAGCACTATTTTACACTACCACAGACATACACAAGGGTTAAAATTTCTCTATATCTTTGTCACCATTTTCTTTTCTTTGTTTTCTTTCCTTCTTCCTTCTGATAGTGGCCATCTTTCTGGGTATAGGGTGACAGCTAATTGTGGTTTCAATTTCACTTTTGATGGTTGATGTTGAGAATCTTTTTATATACTTGAAAGATTGTATACCATCTTTCAAAATGTCTATTTGCATTTTTTGACCATTTTTAATCAAATTATGTTATTATTGTTGAAGTATACTTGTTCTTTATATGTTCTAACTATGAACACCTTATTTAATATATGGTTTGCAAATATTCTTTCCTATTTAATTGGTTGCTTTTACCCTCTGTTGACTGTTTTCCTTGTTGTGCAGAAGTTTCTAAAGTTTGCTATAGTTTCATTTGTCTATTTTTCTTTTGCTGCCTTTGTATTTGCTGTCATAGCTAAAACAAAAACAAAAATAAACAACAACAACAAAAACCCCACAACACCTTACCAAAGCTAATGTCATGAAGTCTTTCTCCCACTTTTTCTAGAAGTTTCATAGTTTCAGGTCTTATATCTAGGTCTATAATCTATTTTCCAGTTAATTTTTGTATATGGTGTAAACTAAAGGTCAGTTTAATTCTTTTGTATGTGGATATTCAATTTAATCAACATCATTTGTTAAAGAAACTATACTTTCCCAACTGAGTAGCCTTGGAACCTTTGTTTAGAACCTTCTGACCAGATACAAATTTATTTCTGAGCTTTCTGTTCTGTTCCATTAGTTGAATATGTCTTAATTCCTGTGCATAATGTTATTATTATTATGTTTTTTTTAACATGTTTTAAAATCAGGAAGTGTGAGACCTGCAGCTTTCTTTTCTTTGTCAAGATTTTTTTGGCTATTTGGGATCCTTTAACATTCCATGTGAATTTCAGGATGCCTTTTTCTATGTATACAAGAACATGTCACTAGAAATTTTATAGGGATCTCATAGGATCTGCAGATCATTTTGAGTAGTATATATATTTTAATAGTGTTAAGTCTTCTAGTCCATGAACATGAAATGTCATTCCATTCATGTTTGCTTTAATTTCATAGTTTTTAGTGTATAAACCTTCACTTCCTTGATTAAGTTGATTCTTAAGTATTTTATTCTTTCTCATGCTATAGGAAGTGGGAACACTTTGTTAACTTCCTTTATAGCTAGTTTCTTGTTAGTGTATAGAAAATTTATTTTTGTGTGTTGATTTCATGTCCTGAAACTTCATTGGATTCATTTATTAGCCCTCACTTTTTTTTTTAATGGAGTCTTCAAGATTTTTAATATACAAGGTAATGGTGTTTACAAACAGAGAGGGTTTTGTTTCTTCCTAGCTAGGGTGATTTTCAATCCTTTTACTTACCGAAATCATCTGACTAGGATTTCTAGTATTATATGAATAGAAGTAATGAGAATGGGCCCCTTGCCTTGTTCCTAATCTTAGAGAAAAAACTTTCAGTTTTTCACCATTAAATACAATATTAGCTATAGCTGTTTAATATATAGTCTTTATTATATCAAGATATTTTCTCTCTATTCCTGTTTGTTGAATATTCTTATCATGAAAAGGTGTTGAATTTTGTCAACTGTCTTTTTAACACTCTATAGACATTTTCATGTAGTTTTTATCTTTTATTCTGTTAATGAGTCATAATTACTGGATTTACCAATAATATTAATGCATGTTCCTTATTGAGCAATGAATTATATTATTAAATTATTTTTAACAAAGCATTAAATTAGATATGTTGGATAAGAATTTCAGATGATCTATTTAACAAAAATAATGATGGCTTTTTTTTAAACATAACATTTTATTTATCTAGGAATTTCACTATTTCAAAAATGTTGACAATACCTTCAGTTTAAAAAGTACATTAACAATTTTGGAATTTTCTTCTGACTTGGTCAGTAGGTGGAAAGGAAGTCCACATCTTACTGATTAAATTATAAGTAGCTTAAAAATGTGAGAAGAAATGTGAGATATTTTTCACATAGTTAACATAATTTTTCCAAATTGTGACATCAAATGTTTATGTTCTGTTCCAAGTTAATAATTAACTAAACCATTTCTGAACTATGTAACATGTGTTCTTACATAAGTATCTTCAGTTGTGCCTGTTTTTCTTCGCTTGGAATATAAAAACAGCAACAACAGTAACAACCCCTTGAAATATTGCTTCAAAACAAAACTTTGTATTGGAAAAAAACAAATTTATACCAGGTTCTAGCATATAACCAGCTCTGCTGTCTTCAAATAAACATTGGCAAGAAACTTCATTGAAAATGATGCATTGCACTTATTACATCTTGTGGAGATCCAGGATAATAAACCAATAAAAATGTTAATTAATAATCAGACTTTCTAGAGTTTCTTTTTGTTTCATTTTACTGTAGGCCAAAATGATACAAAAACATTTGTCTACTATTATAAAGACAGAGTAAATTCCATTTAATTTATATTAATGAGTAATTATCTTAGAGAGCATAACTTAATAACTATTATGATTCTCCATTTACCATAATAAAACTGATGTACAGCTATGAAATAACTCGGACATGGGAGGAAATAAAATTAAATGTCAATCTCTTCTTTCCAATACTTACTTTCCAGATATTCATTGCAATATATGATAATAGTCTTTTTGTATGAATATAAAATTTTTATGTGGTTATAAATAAATACATATGTAATTTCTGAATAATAAGGAAATCTAAGTAGAGTACTTCTCTGTGCTTTGCTTTCCCCTTAATGATCACTGAGTATATATGTATATATACTTTATATTTATTCAGATGTATAAATATATATGTGTGTTTATATATATATATGTATAAATTATTATTTCAAAAGATTGATACACCAAAACTTAAGTGCCCTGTACCAAACTTAAATGCCCTTACCAAGCAAAACCTGTGTTTATATATATATATGTATATATACATATATATAATTATTATTTCAAAAGATTAATACACCGAAACTTAAATGCCCTGTACCAAGCAAAACCCTCTCATTTAGGTTCATTTTTTAAATTCATTTAAGTACATTTCTTGCCCATATATACAAACATTCTATCTTTTTGCTTTGGAGTAAAACAAAATTCCAAATTTGAGGAAAAAATAGCTCACTTAAAAATATGTTTTGAAAAAAGAAAACATAGTCACATTACATAGTAAGTATATTTTACATACTCTCTAGAGCCCTTATGGTAGGCTGTCATATACCCAGAGAACGCTAGATAAGGCATTCTGACCTCACGTTCAGAGAATCACTTTCATTTTAAAGAGGTTGATATTCCAGTTGACAGACATCTTTCTAGTTTTAAGAAAGTGAAATTAAAATTGTTTTATGTGTATTATTCCTTGGGGACACATGTAGAAAGTATAAATTTTTCTTTAACTTTTCTCTTTGGATTCCAGATCAGAGCAATGTGGCATATATAAACATGATAAAAATTTATCTTTCAAAGATGATGCTGTTCTTCTTAGTCCTACTACAGAAATTCTTCATTTCACTTCCATTGGTCTGCTATGTGACTTTGTGTGTTTGTTTGTTTGTTTGTTTGTTTGTTTTTTGGTGAGGGGTGTATTTTATCTGACCTGAAATGAAACACTAATAGTTATATTAGTTATATTAGTATATTAGTATATTAAAATTAATATATGGAACTTGTTCAAGGGAAAGGGTAATATCTACAGTTTTCATTAAATTCTACATTAAAATATACATCATTCGATTTTATATGGTAGGCAGTGGGATTATAATGAATAATCATGCTTCTGAATGAACAGCAGAGTTAGCACCTTCATTTCATCACTTGTTTTATTCTGAAATTATATTATTTACTAACTTAATGCTAAAGCAGCAACCTTATCCATTCTAAAGGACACAATCTCGGACAAACCGGATGCTTGATAGAAGTGAAGAAGGCTTCTCTATCAGACCTCGAGGAACCTTTACTGTATTCTTAGATTCACTATGTCCACACAAGGATCTTCCATTATACATGTTATAAAACAGTTGTTATCACCGGTTGTATCTTCCTGCTGAGAGTTGTGATGGCAAAATCCATGCATGGACTATTTGATTTGCTGAATAATGAAATATCTCACATAGTGAAATAGAGAAAACAAACAATTTAAGTTTGTTTTTCTGTACTGTTGGAAAGAAAGATCATAGTTTATATTTTCATTGGCCACTCTTGCTGAATAGGTTTGCATTTTACAGCAGCAAAAATCCGTAGCCATACCCAGGGATCTGCCTCAGGGGCTTCAGCAACATTTAAGAACCAAAACAAAACAAATAAAAATTCAAAACAGTAGTTACATAGCTCTTGTTATATATATATATCCTCACAGTCCTATTAGGAGGTCATTTACATTACACTCTTTTGCTTAGGAATCATCTTTTTTCACTTATATTTTATTTCATTTCTACCACTCCGTCTTAGTCCTTGTCTCCATAATTACTTTGTAATGATTTTTGACACCTACAGGAAGAAGTGGAGAGAAGAGTGTAGGAGGGCTGATATAGACATAAATTTTAACAAAGGCGCCATTCTAAGTTTACATGGTGGAGGCGGTTTTAGATTTTTTTTTTCAGAGTCATATAGAAATATACAATGTCAGGTGAAATATTGGAAGTTGGTTAAAATCTCATCAAAGCCTCAACTTTTAGAACCATTCATTTGTGTGTGTGAGTGTGTGTGTGTGTGTGTATTAAATTGACATTAAGAAAACTTAAATACTGTTCCAGTTTTCTTTTTCATTTTAAACGATTAGTCTAAGAAAACAGTATACTACCTTATTGGGGAAGATCATTTCTTGAGTGCTTAAATGCCTTGGTGACTCCAATATTAGTGTCCGATCATTCCCTCTTAATGATTCTCTAACTCTTACAATAAATATTTTAGCCTCTTTTTTTTATTGAACAAAATCTATCTCTGTAACTTTTATTCATTCTTGCAATATCTAGGCAGGAATATGTAAAATCATAATGATGTCACTTTTATGAGATAGTCTCTCAAATATCTGAAGAAAACTACAAAGCCTCTGGCTTAATCTTTTTCTAAATTTTCAACATTCCACTTTGGCTTTCATCCTCTAAATAAAACTCCAAATTATCTCCAATTTCCAGACTGGAATACAATGTGAGTTTTACTATCGTTTTCTTTACTAAAATTTTTGCATGCAGTAGTGCAACATAATTTTGACTTCTTGGTATAAGTTTTTGGTCATGTTCATTACAACATTATATGTTCTCTCACAAAATATACACTCCCCAGAGGAAATTCTTTTTCAAATTTTTAAATTTTCCTTACCATATACCAAATAAAACCATAGTTTTATTTATATAACGTCACTATTTCTGGCAGAATTTTTAAAATGTTTACTTTGTGGGGTGCTTGGGTGTCTCAGTGGGTTAAACCTCTGCCTTCAGCTCAGGTCGTGTCCTCAGGGTCCTGGGATCGAGCCCCTCATTGAGCTCTCTGCTCAGCAGGGAACCTGCTTCCCCCTCTCTCTGTCTGCTTGTGCTCTCTCTCTCTCTCTTTCTCTCTGTCAAATAGATAAATAAATCTTTAAAGAAATGTTTATTTTGTAGCAAATTAAAAGGAAAATGAAGTCTGGCCCTCTAAAACAAAAGTTACAGGAACCATGAAGAAAAACAAAATGTCATAGGAATTATTTTTGTAGAAGTAGGTAGTGTATTGGAAGAATAGAGTTGTGTCTTTCCGAAGAGGTAAAATTATATACCTTTTAATAGGCTATTGGGAATCACAGTCAAGGGATATTTACTCAACTAGAGCACATCATTCTTTGAACTGTTTCTTGGATACTTCAAAAGGAAAGAAAAGAAAGGAGAGGGAAGGCAGGAAAGCAAAGGAAAGGGAATGAAAACGAGAAAGAAAGATAAGAAAGAAAAGAAAGACCAGAGACATTAAAAGCATGAACAAAGAAAATTAGACTTTCAATATAAAGTTCTAGATTCAAACCTTGACACTCTCATTAAATGGCTGAAAAAACACCAGTAAATAAATGAAATTCCATGAATTTCTTTTTGTCCTGCACTGATTTCATGCCCCCAAAAGCCATGTTATAAGTAATACCAATGAAACAATGTCATGTTGGAAGAAGTCATTGAAAGGATGTGATTGCCCGTTGACCCACAAAGTAGTCTTGGGCACCTGGAGGCTCCTCACCTCCTACACTGTCCTTGGAACTTATGTTCAACCTACAGATCTCAAAGTGGGAACAATTTTCAAAGACATAAGCTTAGAGAGCTGTGTGTTTTTGAGACTATCCTCTTGGTATGACTGAACCCATTCAGAGTCCTATATAAACTTTTAAGATTTTACTAGGCCAGGGCAGAGATGGACTTGTCTTACAGCTATCCCAGAAAAGCCTTGGGCATGTGTTCTCTTGCTTACTAACACTGCCACTTACCAGTCTTGGGTGGTCTACCTCTTTCTTCTCCTTGTTCTCCCATATGGGGAAGAATTTGGGAATCAACAATTGCTGAGCCAGGTAAGAGACTAAAGAAATAGTCCTTGGGAAACAAAGCAAGAGAAATATCAAGTTGTCCATCATCTTCTATGTGAGGGAAGGTGGCTGTAGGCTAGAGGCTGGTGGACTGCTGTGTGAGTGTGAGAGGCCATGTAAACACCAACTGGCTTGATGTGCTTGTTGCAGGAACTACACAAAGTGTACTGCAGCAAAAGAGGGAAATGAATTGCCACAGTGGGCTGGCCATTGCTGCGGGCCATTCGGCTGCCTGCTCATGCACACGTAGAGGCTCAAGTTTGAGTTAGAAGGTTGGAAGAACTGATATTATAAAAGGATTTGTGGGTGTTGACTATTCTGCTGGCTCGAGGGATGGTGGACAGGCGGAAGTGCAGGGTAATAAATTGCACACCTTAGCATACCATTCTGCAAAGCTGGGAGGGTGCAAGCTGTGGCAGATTAAGGTCCAAGCAATTTTGACAAAGAGTGATTGGGACACTTATGGGGTGGAATCTCGGCCAGGAGGAGAGCAAAGAGGAGGATGCTGTGGTGATTGATAGTGAGACCGATGAAACCGTTCACGCTGTCTGACTCCTCACACAAAGGAAAACAAAAGCAGAGCAAGAGCAACCCCAACCAGAAGGGCATTTGTCTATTTGGGAAGTGTTCATGGTAGGGGACTCCACTCCCACTGAGCTTATTGATACAGTTCTCAGGGAGAGGATCCAGGATGGTTAGTATAGATACGAGAAACAGGGAGCAATGGCATTTCTCTGTCAGTGCAGAAGGCAAAGAAAATGAGCAACATCACCACACACCTTGCCCTCTAGCAACACCTGAATGAAGCTTGGGAGCTCAGGGAACTCACTCTCTTATGGATTGGTTTGTTCTAGCCTTAGGGAGGCTTTGCCTAATGAGGGAGCTGTCCCTGGGCACATGGAAACCTGGAAATCTATACAGGAGCTACAACAAATTGTTACAGAGTTGGGGAGAAGACAAGCCACTTTTGAGCCTGCCCCTGAAAGCTCTAACCAGGCTACATTCACTTCAGGAATGAAAGTCCGGTTACTGCACTCTGCGCTCAGGCCCTGGTATGGGATGATAATATCCATGCTGTGCCCAGTCAAGGGACAAGACATTTACAGTGTTGGACGATCCACTGCTGATCTGGAGGAAACTGAGAAGTCCTCAGAACAGATACACACTATGGGAAAGACTCAAAACAGGGAACTCAAGAAGCCAAAGGACTATATCAACTCTGAAGGGTCTAGTATTGATGCTGTGGCATCTGCCCCCCAATACTGCCAGAGAGTTGCCAAATAAGCCACCTCCATGCTAGTAAAACCCTTTAGGGCACATTGTGGAAGAGGGGGTGCATGTAAGACTGTGAGAGCCAGTCACTAGTGGTGGAGTGTTGGAGGAGGTCATCAAGAGAATGTGACCCCTGGCTGACCTGTGAGCTGGACCCTAACAACAGAAGGCCTCTCTCACCTCCCAATCCTTGAAATGTACCCTGTGCTCACCATTCCCACAGTGGGAACTATTTTCAATGATGAAGACTTGAGAGAGTAAGGTGTTGTTGAGAATATCTGAGTAGTGTATATGATTGACCCCAGTGAAAGCCTCTATACAAACTTAAGATTCTGATGGGGGGTGTGGACATCTACTCACTTTGCAGCCTCCCAAGACAAGACTCATATGTAAGTCCCCTTGCTTATTAAACCTGCCACCTACCCATCTGGAGTGGCCAGGCTCTTTATTTAGTCCCTCCTTACCCTCTGTGTACAGAGGCCAACATACAGTTATTGTAATATTAAAAATACTTATTTTTATATCATTTTGATAACATATCAAAAGGTGAAGTAGTTATTAAAATTTAAATATTCCACACATGATTAATAACTCATAATAGTTTTTGTATTGAAAGACAAATTTCCACACATATTCAAAGGCATATTAGTGTGTCCAGGGAATGGATTTTTATGGAATTTCCTTAAATCAGAACATGATATCAGTAGTTTATATGTCTTCATTTGTTCTTATAAATTTGAATTGTTTGCTTGTGTGCCAAATGGCCTGTAAAAAATAAAAAATAAGAAAGGTGGTTGTAAAATGTACAATGTTTGTTTGTGAGCATAAAGGACCACTTAGTTTATGCTAATTTAATTAATCCTCATCTATAGCATACAGACTGCCCTGGTACTTAATGTACTGGAAAAATATACATAACATTTTGACACTATCCTGTACCACTGAGAGGTAACACTGTACTCTGACATTGTATTAATATGTCACTAGACAGCTTCCAACAGGGATTCAAGATCATGCTCTCTAGCTTTATTTTTTAAATGGGAGTTATGTCTGGGGCTAAAACAGTCTTTATGATTGCATTTGCTATTGTTCTTTCTAGTTTAGTAGTCTGTTAAAACTCATGGGTGAACTGTATCTTAAAAAATCAGTATAACAACAATGGGAATCAGTAATATCTCATTAGAAATAAAATTGAATTTATAGACAGTAGCATTGCCACTCATTGTGGCTACTCGACTCATTGTGGGATGTAATTATCTAATGTCCTCATTTGTATTTTTATAAACTTGATGGAATTCTGATATTCTCCCTTAGCTAAGAAGACAGAACAACTAATTGCTTTGCATTCACTATCTTGGCTGAAGGGTGAAAAGCTAAAACCCAATTTATCCAGTAAGTGCTACATTTGTGAAAAACAGCATCAAAGCCTTGATGTGTTTTACTGTAGTCTCTTGGGAAGGCTCATGTCTAATTTTTATGCTGATATAGCTCATAATATAGTCCTCTTACTCTTCTATTTGCTCTTGCAATTACAAGGTTTCTTATTCCATTGTGTATATTCCTCTGAACTAAGATTAGTTTAACTGAGCTTCCTTTGAAAAGTTGCCTACCCATCAAATGTGTCAAGCCTAATGCATTCAGTAGCCAAAGAAAATCAATGAACAACACACTTTTCTGCTTCCTGCAATGATCAATAGAATTCACATAATGGGTGGAAAATTTTTAATCGTGACAACTCAGAATCTTCTTAGCATAAATCTCCCCTGCATTATAACCTCTCCATTTCCACTTCCTGAATTTGCAGGCATTGAGTAATATCTATGTAGAAGATATATTATTAAAGGTAATACAATTAGAACTTCACACTTTGATGATAATGAGTTTAGATCCCAAAGGCCTATTTTCTAGATGTGAAGTCTTTTATATTTTGCATTTAAAATCTACAAACTGAAGATTTTCTGCTAGAATGTTAAAACTTATTTAAATGCAATTTAATTCAAATATGTACATTGAAGGAAACATATTACTTTGATTGTTTCTAAATTAAAATTATGAAATCATATTTAAGGTTTTTAACATTTGAATTACATTTTTAGAGGGTTTTGTTATTGTTTAAGAATATCTGTCTTGGAGGTGAAATACTCAAAAATGAGATTTAGAAGAATATTATAAAGAGAAATGAAGTTTTACAATCAAACATAAATAAAACTCATTTAAAATTTAGGTATTCTATCATAATTCATTATTTATAAGTCTGCAATAATCAGTTTCATTCTGTGTGACATGCACTATATTAGTATTAGGTGCTAGGGATACAGAGAGAGGTTCTGGCATGGAGAAATTAACAGTACACTAACATAAAAGTGGAGAACTTCAATTTAGTGAGCCATTTGTGTGTGTATGCATGTGTCTGTGTACACACACAGCAAAACGAATCATGGTTTTAAAACTGTATTTCAAGAACATTAAAGAATTATAACACTAAGTGGTACATTTATATATAAAAGTTACTTGTTTTGTGATTAAAAGGACAGGCTCAGATTTTACTCATCTTTGCACCCAGCACTTGCACTAAATATAATACATTGAGTGTGTGTGTTGTATGTGTGGGGGGTTGGGGGTGATTGCTCTCCACTTCTCCACTTTCTGTATGAAAACATTCTAAAATGTTTTTTATGTTTTAGAAATAACCATTCATATTACTCTTTGGGTTCATAATATGCCTTAGATTATAAAATTCTTCTCTAGGCCAGCTTTTATTATAATTGTCAATGTCTAATATAATCCTGCACTTGAGAACAATCATACATGACATATATAATTTACTGTATAAAAATTTTTAATTTACTACTTAACTTAAATGTCCGTAAGAGAATAAGGCCAACATCCATTAGCGTATATTTGATATTAATAATTGTGTTTAGTTCAATAAAATCTATTTCATAGATATGTATGTATATTTATATAGATGTATATTCCATGTATGTGGAATGCACATTCATTTATATATTCATAAAGTGTTACTTTATATTTGCTAACACTTAAAATTTCTAATGCCTTATCATCGGTATTAAGATAACTACCCCAATTTTTAATAGCTGACGATAGCCTACTCAACAAATAGGCTACTCAAAAGTAGGCTGTTAATATGTGGGTTTTATTTTAATTACTGCATAAGTTCATGTTTTGTGTTTTGCTCTCAAGCAACTTATTTTCTTTTCGAGAATATTTTACAAATACATTTATATGTGTAGTTGTAAAATTACTATGTAATAATTCTTGCCCCTGTCAGAATTTGGGATCTAAGAGAGCATGTCTATTTTGAAACATGTGGCTAGTAGTTTCCTGTTGTTCTCAGCATATAAAGAATGCATAAATTTTGTTACATATAGAGCCCTATCAATTTTATTAATTAAATATTGTAAGGATATTCCTTCTATTTTGTTTTGTACTGTTGTGCAAACACTTTTTAAATGTGACTCAAATACCTAAGCCATATGAATATTTTAAAATTATCTACTAAGAAGTTAGATAAATACTTCCATATAAGAAAAAAATTTAAAATATTTCATGCTAAATACTTGCATATAAGAAAAATTTTAAAATATTTTATCTCTGACAGAGTGAACCAGAAATATAGATAAAGGAGCAGTTGATTAATAGAGTAGGTTATTATTTAGAGGGAATTATATGTGAGAAAGTAAGAACAAAAATTACTGCTTTTAATCAGAATAAATCAGAGTTAATATATGCCTCCATATAGTCCCTCCTGCCTTATGTCACCTAAAGTCAGTTTCTGTCATTGGTACTGAACAGTCTTTATAATGCAGCATTCTTCAGAGCTGTCTATGCAGCAACCTAAGGGGTGTGGATGTTATCAGCAATCCCCTGAAAAGCATCCATCTTTGTTTCTAATCCCAGATTTTTGGAATATGTAACAACTATTTTGAGGTTGAATGCCAGGGGTTTAGAAAATCTATTTTTAGCAAGGATTAAAAACAACCCCCTCCCTTCCCAGATAGTACACATCTTATCATCCAGGTGTTTTGATATCTTATAATTTCCATAAATTATGGAGCCATAGACTTCCTCTTTGGCCTTTTCATATACTGTATCTAATTCACTAGTTATTCAACTCCCTTCTCTTTTTATGGCCTTAGTAACCTGTGGGGATAGAAAGAATTGCCAACCAATCCTAATGTGAAATATTGAAAGGTCAAAGCTGTAAAAACCTCTACTAAATTTCTAAGAATATTTTAGGTACTAAATTCTGTTACTGCTGAGTCTCAAAATGTTGAAAATAATAAAAGTATTTAATTCTTGTCCTAACAATTCAAAAGACAAGTAATCAATGAGTGTCTTATTCTTCTAACTCTACATATTTTCATAAAGCTGTAAAAATCCTTTAGGAACACTCTTTCTTAGTCATATGTGTTCTCACTTCTGCCATACTCCTATTATCTCACAACTGAATGTGGAATAGTTTTTAAAATTCGTTTTCATCTAAAAGAAAATAATAAAATTTCTTAAAATGTTTAACCTTGGCCAAATCTCTCACTTTCAATAAGCCTCAGTAACTTTATGTGCAAAATTAGCAATTTTAAGAAAGCTATCTCTAATAACTTTTCCAGATCTATTCCTGTTGTCTTTTACTTCTGAGGTAAGCTGGCAATGTCCCTGAAATCAGTCTGTGAGATGATGGATATTTGTGCAATTCTTTTTGTGATGTCTATCTCTTTGCCAAAATTATACTAGAACTCACAAGTCTGAGAACTGACCCAGTGATCTGGGCAGCTGAATTAACTAGCCTCTGCCATCACTTGGGGGTGATTTGTGCTCTCCCTCCCATGTGCCAACACCATGGAATCATCCTGTATTTCACACCTGTCTTTGAAAGTAAATTTATTGAGCTTTTGAAGATGTCATTTTTTCCAAACGGATATATTCACCTCAAAAACATATTAATAAATGTAGACTTCTCATATGCTAATAATGTTTATTCAGTATAAATTTGACTTCTTAAATAAAATAATCCCACCTTTATTTTCAGCCATTTTGAATGGCTATACTGCTGCTTGTTCAATATCTTGAAGGGAGTGTGATACTAAGGAAGATATTTTTTATCTATGAGGAAAGATATTTTTTATCTATGAGAAAATCTGGGAGAATTCTGTGGTCTTACTACGTAGTATACTATCACTATTCTTGATTCTTCTGAGGCTGGCTGGGTTTTATGCCTTTTATAGATTGGTTGACACCTGGTAATTATTTTTTATGCCCTTTTCATTACTGCAAGTATCCCTGTTTAAAAGTCAAATTATATGATTCTCTACCTGTTACTGCATCTGTACACAATGCTGCTTAATAATCTGGGAAGCCATCAAACAGACTTAGATCACAAAATTAATCTCTCAGGAAAGTACATGTCAAAGAGATTTTTATTTTTTATTTGCCATCAAAGTAGGTATAAAATGTTTGTCATACTGACAATCTTCCTTACATTTCATATCAATACATACATGGTGCTGTGTTACTTATCCTGATGGAAAGCATGTCTAACTGTAATGGCTATGAGGCAGAAGGAAACAAAAAACAAAAACCTTAACAAGGAAATAGATGAAACAAAGAATAAGCAAACAAAAATGCTTTTCTTTGTGATTGTGTGAAATAGAATCTTGAGAATCTTTCCTAATTGTGTCTTGTGTTCTGAAATGAAGGAGGAAGATATGTATTTGTTCGCCCTAGATATCCTGTCAAATAATTTACTTACTTCTTTAGCCAGATTGTAGAGAAGATCACTTCTAATCATGCCCAACACATGCTGTCTTAGGTTGCTTCTGTGGCTCCAAAAGCCACTAATATTTTCTGTTGCTACAACACAAACTAGGAAAAAATATAAATTCCTATGACCTATAAACGTGTGTGTGTGTGTGTGTGTGTGTGTGTGTGTTCCTGTGTGTGTATTCTAAGGGGTAAGTTTGGGGTAAGATAAGTGAACTCAAACATAAATAAAAAATCATCATTCTCTCTATGTAACTTTTTCTTAAAATTATTTTTATATAGAATAAGTTACACGGGCTTACTGAATCTTCTCACATGTATTTCAACACACATTAATAATTTTAATAGTAATAGAGGATGCATTTTTCAGATGGGTCAATTAGCTGACTGTTAATTCAATCATGAGCTCTATTTCCTTCCTTGCCAAATCGTTTCCTGTGGCCATCTTGAGTCTCCTAATGGCTAATCTTCTCCAACTGCTAGTTTCCCAGTCACATAAACATCTCTACGCAGATTGAGAGCTTTATCAAACACAATTTAAAAAATAACCCGCTGCTCTCATTACCTTAAGCAATCTTTGATTCTTCTTTGCCATGCATATGTAACAGGATGCCCCCCACCTTTTTTTAAGATTTTATTTATTTCTTTGTCAGGGAGACAGAGACTGCGCGCCCAAGCTGTGGAAGTAGGAGGCTGAGGGGGAAACAGGCTTCCCACTGAACAGATCGGCTGGGATCATGAGAAGAGCTGAAGGCAGTCCCTTAATGGACTGAGCCACCCAGACGCCCCTCACAGGATGTTTCTGAAGTAGGTAGTGTTACACCATCTACAACACAACGTTTCTAAAGTAGTTATTGTTAAACTATAGCACACTTTTTTCCTCAGGAAGTTGTCAGTTAACATGAATTTAGTATCTAAGACTCTAGGTGTGCAAACACAAAACAACCGTTTCCAAGCTACTGTACATATATTTGATCTTTTCAGATACTAATCAATGAAAAAAAAAGACTGAACTATTTAAAATGCTAACCTCCTGGGGGAAATAACCACATAAAACTTCTCTCTTAAAAAATGCTTCAAATACTGCTCCTGGTGGAGAGCTGAAATGGGAACAAGAACTCGGAGCACGAATCACAGGCGAGCTTTCTCTAATCGACCTGCAGGCGCTGAGTACCACACGTAGCCCAGGGCACGACGTGCTATTAGCATTTTCATACTGACACGTGTACCGCTTCACACTGCCTCTGTTGACATGCAACTTAAGAATATGTGTCCCAGATTACAAAGAGGCATTTGTATGAGTGCTGGAAAGAGAAGAAAGTGGAGAATAACTAAGGAGAAGAACGTTCCAATTATATCCAATCTCTGATGATTTCACCCATTATTAAACGTCTGTCTACTTCGCTCGCTAAGATGTGCCTGAATCTAAACGCACTGATCTTTTTCAATCCCAGTTATTATGCTCCACTGATATCTCAGCCTCTGCTTCTCCTTTTTCTGGTTTTTCAAAACAGGACAGCTCAGGTTCACCCCTTGGTGTCAGAGTCTTCAACTCGGTGCAGTGCTCATAGGAAGCAGAGTAAGACGTCTGGCCCCCAAATCCTCACTCCTATCCTTGATGTTCCTTGCCTTTGACTTAATCATGCTTATTGCAGAAGTCCTTGATGAAGTAGTTAATTTTTCCTCCTGGAACAGCAATGTTGTATCATTGTCAACGATTTATTTGGTGTGAAGTAATTGTTCAGAAAATCCTAAGAGAGAGACTTATATCATGTGTGATTTCAGAAGGGAAATCAGAGATATTTTAGAGCAGGAGATTGCCTGATGAAGCTAAATCAGCCTTTAATCTAAGAAGGGAACACCAAAGAGTAAATGAGAGTTCTGGGTGCCTGGGAAAAGAGTGCATGAGAAAGAAGGTAGAACATAGTAATGGAAACTTTCGCAAACCTCGGCATAGTCTCAGAGGCTATGAAATATCTTAACATTGTGCCTAGAAGATTATTCATAGCTATCGACATTGGAAGAAACACTTCCACCATCTCTAACCTCAGAATAAAAAAGTTAGCATTAGTGGTAAGAGAGAATATTCTGATTCTAAAGTGATTTCATGTTCATTGTTTTGTAGAAAAATCAGGCATCGTGCTTCCTTCAATAATTTCAAATGCCCTTTCCCAATAGGTTTAGATGCATGTTCTAGGAATTATCATATTGAAATTAAGGAGATGCTGTTACAGTTTCAAAGTAGATGAAAGCCTTTTAAGCAGAAGACAGCCTTTTAAGATAAGTGTGAGCCTTCAGGCTCATGCTTTAAGTGATGCCAAGTTCCCCATCAGTATACTGCCAGACTAATGAAAAGGAAGAAGGTTGAGAAGCAGAGCAGTGCCAATGGGTCAGTCACTGGGGGAGGGGGGAAGGTCTTTATATAGGTCATCATAAATTTTGAAATAGAGTGAAATATGATAAAAATGTTTACCTTCACTTATTTTATGACATGATAAATAGCTCCCCTTTATTGGAGGGGAATACATTCTAAGACCCCCAAAGGATGCCTGAAACCATAGATAGTACTGAACTCCGTATATACTGTTTTCTCCTATACATAGATATCTTTGATAAAGTTTAATTTATAAATTAGGCACAAAGAGGGGCATCTGGGTGGCTCAGTCAGTTAAGCATCTGCCTTCAGCTGAGGTCAGGATCCCAGGGTGCTGGGACTGAGTCCCACACCAGGCTCCTTGCTCGGCAGGAAGCCTGCTTCTCCCTCTGTCTGCTATTCCCCCTGCTTATATGCCCTCTCGCTCTCTCTGACAAATAAATAAATGAAGTTGTTTTAAAAATAGGCACCAAGATTAACAATAGCTAATAATAAAACAACAATTATAGCAATATACTCTAATAAAAGTACTGTGGTCTCTTCTTCTCCTTCTTTTTCTCTCAGAACATCTTATCATACTGTACTCAGTACAATAGGTACTTCTACTTGTGATGATGTGAAGTGGAAAGGTGCCTCTAAGAGTAGATGAAGTGCAGTGAGTGACACAGGCATCGTGACATACATCAGAAAGGATCAGCTCCTCCCACACTGTGGTTGACTTAGACTACCTGAAGCTGTGGAAAGCAAAATCTTGGACAATGGATATTCTTTCTTTATTTATGAAATATTATTTATTTATTTATGAAATAAATTCCAATACAGATCAAAACATATAAGAATAAGGTACTTATACTTAAGGAATCTTGCGAACCACTGGGGAATGTTAGAATGATTACTAGCTGATAATTTGAAGAGCTTTTGCTAAATCTGAGATGGTCTGAACTACGTTTGTGCACTGATGTAGCAATGCCCAATGAAAACAATACATGAGTTACTGAATTAAATAAAAGATGTTTCTTAGAGCTCATAAATACAGTATAATACTGTTATAAGTTATTGAATTCGATATAAAAGTATATTTAATTTTTTCTTTCAGTTCATAATCACATAAGAAAACTTACTGCAACAAAGATATAGTCATTAAAAGACAGAAAGGGCCTTCCTGACTCCATTTCCTCCTACAATACTCCAAATAAACAGGACTGTAGAGATCAGAATGCTATTAGATTTTCTATGTAGATAATATCACTGACAGTCAGAATTTGGATCAATTGACAAATATTTGCATAAAAGAGTTTTTCTATGAATTAAAAAAAGTACAGTTTTTTTTTAAAGATTTTATTTATTTATTTGACAGAGATCACAAGTAGGCAGAGAGGCAGGCAGAGAGAGAGAGAGAGGAGGAAGCAGGCTCCCCGCTGAGCAGAGAGCCCGATGTGGGGCTTGATCCCAGGACCCTGAGATCATGACCTGAGGTGAAGGCAGAGGCTTAACGACTGAGCCACCCAGGCACCCCCAAAAAGTACAATTTTAATGTTATTATTTTTAGAACAAACTCTAGGCATATCCTTAATGTATTCCTCTTTTAACAGTATCCTAGAAAGAGTTAGCAAAAAGGTTAGGCTTAGAGTTAGGTCTCATCACTACACACATTTATGAAGTGTTTCTCTAAACACTTATTTGTATCTAAGGATTTATTTAGGTATTTGACTATTTCTTCATTCATAATTTTGACATTTATTCGCAGAATGTTTTCCAAGCATATATCTTCAGAGAATATAGTCTGTGTTCTTGCCTGAGTAGTCACTAATACCTACAGATTTATCAATCTCTTGTAAACATTTTTGATTTAACAATCTTCATCATTCTTATTCTTATCCATTCTTATGCCTTCATTATTAAACTAATAGTATTACTTAAAACCTTGTCCTATCTCCTTATCTTTCTGGTCTGAACCCTAGCATTACAGTTTGTGAGGCATTTTGCTTCGGCTATTTGTTGTGAAATTTTTTTTTTTTAATTTTATGTATTCACTAGAGAGAGCACGAGAGAGCATAAGCAGGGGGAGCGCACGGGAGAGAGTGAGAACCAAGCCGCAAACCGGCTCCCCGCTGAGCGAGGAGCTGAGGTGGGGCTCCTCCCGGCCCCTGGGATCATGACCTGAACTGAAGGCAGACGCCTCACCAACTGAGCCACCCTGGGACCCCATGTTGTGAAATCTTTTATAAAATATATTCAGTTCATTTCAATATGAAATGTTACTTCAACATTTCATAAAGTAATTTTGTTGCTCATTTAAGCTTACTTACATTTAATGCAATTTCAGTATTTTGTTTTCATATGCACTGAATATTTGGTAGTAAGTTGCCAGGACAGTTCGATCAATATCAATACATTATTTGGAAATTTTTCATGCCTCTAAGATATTAAACTGAAAAATACAAATCAGATTTTAGATGGGCTTCTTTGATATTGCCTAATCAGTGACTTAAGTTGTATGCTTTACTATCTACTTGTTTTCTGAATCTAATGACTTTGCATATCAAATACAGTTATTTTCATAATAATGGGAAATGTATATCAATAAAATGAAATCTGTTAAAATCTATAATGCTCAAGAGGCTTGTGATGGTCTGTGTTGTAAACCTGGCTATACTACAGTCCCATTTCCTCAATCAAGCACTAATCTAGATGCTGCTGTAATGTTTTTTTATAGATGTGATTAACATGTATGATCACTTGACTTTAAGTAAAGGATAAAGGCCTTGGGGAAATGTCTCAGAATAAAATGGCAATGATGTATCCTTCCTTCCATGCAATTAATTCTGGATACTCTGGAACTTTTTTCTCTTCTTCCCCATGCTTACTATGACTTAACAGTTACTACTACCTCCTTCTGTCTAGATCTTAGAAGTGGATTGAACTTTTGGTCTGTGCTCAGAGTGATGACTGAAAAATTAGATGTTTGTGGGGAGGGCACATTTAGAAGAGACCCTTCAAGTTCCATATATCACTAACTCTTATGTCGCACGTAATATTTGCATAACTCTTTTAAGAATATTCCATGCATTAACGTATTTACTTCTCATCAGAATTCTATATATAGGAAGTAATTCTATACGCTTTTAACAGAAGGCAAGCCAAGGCACAAAGTTTTGCAACAACATACCCATGGTCATACAGCCAGAAAATGGAAGTGCTGTTTGAACCAAAGTGGTCTCTGATCTAAACTACTCTATTCCCTTGTTTCTGTGGAATCTATACAATTGTAAAACAAACAAAAATGACTGTAATCTCCAGTGAGTGAGACGATTGCTACATATTCTATCACACCAACAGAGGAGCAGCTTCTGAGCCCATTTCTCTGCAGCATTGTTGAGGCACAAAACTATTCGTGGTGACTATTGTGGTAACGAACAAACAGAAAGAAACAGAAAGTCCTGGAGGATATTGCTAGTGTGCTGAGTCTGCCGCTGGAGCTTATCTGTGCTGACAAGCAGGTGCACTATGCGTGTTACAGGGCTGGTTCCTTTGTTTAAGTGATCACACCCCCTTTTATTTAAGGTAGTTATAAATTTTACTTTCGTGTTTGCTCTACACATAAAATAAAGAAATCAACCAGCATTTATATGGATGGGAAGAAAAGGACCAAATATTGTGATCAGAATTAAAACCATTAGCAAGTAGAAAGCATCCAGACAGGAGGGAACAAATATAAAACAATGTAGGGAACACGGATTATCCAGGATCTACCTCAGTCTTGGGATATTGACAAGGCTTATATAAAGAGTCATGGGGTGTGACTACATTACTCAGTTGTTGGCTCTGTCAGGATCCACTAGGAAGAGAGTAGAAGTGAGCTTCTGAAGTAAATGCTGAGTCAGTAGAGGGAAGAATTTTAGGCATTGATAAGCTTTGATACATGATGAAACACTAAGAAGCTACCAAAACCCATATCACAGTTTGGAAACTGGAAAACTGAAGAATGTCTCAGTCTGAGGGCTGCATTTCATTTGGTCATTCTCCGTTACAGGTATGACAGCAAAATAATCCCACCTAATTCACAATTTTAGCTATGTGATCCTGTTGTATGAAAGCCAAAGTAGGTATAAATCTATCCTACCCACAAAGACATAAATATGAATGACAGTTGAAGAAAAGAGATTCTCATAATATTTGCAAATATGTAAGTGATCTTTGTATTCTTGTATCTGAAGAAAACCTCAGACTTGTACTGGGTGATAAATCTGGTAAAAGCACAACAGACCAACAAACAAAAATGGAGCCCATCTCATGAATTTTTGAAACTCAAATGAAAGAGTGAAATTTAATTCGTATATATTTGTTCATAAAATCATGTGAAAATAATTAAATTTTTTGAAAGACTTAATCAGACTTATCACATTGTATATAAATTTTTTGTTATTGTTGTTGTTTTGTTTTGCTTTTTTGTTCTTCTTTAACTGTAGGAAGAGTAAGAAAAGATTACCTAGCCTAGAAAAACTAGTTTTTTCTAGATTATTAGCCTAGAAAAACATTTATGTTCCTTAGTCAACATATCTACTCTTCTGCACACATGCTCTTTGCCCTCAGGTAACTCTAGTTCCTTCTCATTGCTGTGGCAGCCGATTGCCTTGGGTGGAAGCTATAAGCACATCACCTGGTTGGAACTATCATCCTCTGCTTTCTGCCTCGGGCTTCTTTGTGAACACTGGAGTCCTACAGGAATCAGCTCAGACATTCAAATTAGGGAACAAACCGGAAAGGCAAGGGTTAACAAAAGAGGAGACAACCCTTCACCAGTGAGAACAAATGGTCTGGGTATATATTGTCACCCTTCTTTGTTTCAAGAGCACAAGTCTGAGATTCATTCTGCAGGGCTCCCCAGAAACAGGCAACAGAATTTAGGTGCAAACACCTCCACGAGTAAGCACCTCATAGCAGAAGCTTAGATTGGCTCATCAGCCTCCTCTGTATCGAGTTTCCACGGCTCTCACTATTGTGCCTCAACATCATTTCCTAAAATAAGCCACTGCCTGCAGTCTTTTATCTCAGGTGTTGTTTCTGGTGAGAAGTTAGTCTAAGAATTATTCTCTATCTAGAATAGTCCCTCCAAATTTTGTAGGGATAACACTATTTTTTTTTAAAAGATTTTATTTATTTATTTGACAGACAGAGATCACAAGTAGGCGGAGAGGCAGGCAAAGAGAGAGGGGGAAGCAGGCTCCTTGCTGAGCAGAGAGCCCGACGTGGGGCTTGATCTCAGGACCCTGAGACCATGACCTGAGCCGAAGGCAGAGGCTTTAACCCACTGAGCCACCCAGGTGCCCCAGAGATAACACTATTTTTAATGAAAGAATAAAAGTTCATATTTATTAAATATTACTATTTAGTACTAATTAAAGGTATATCAAACTCTGGCTTATGAAGAGGTGAAAAACATCAATGGTCATATGTAACAAAGTTTCTCCTTGTTTATTTAGTCTTATTGGATATCTTTCTACCCTTTTTTTTTTTTTTTTTTTTTTTTTTTGGTCAAAATAAATAAGAGACAGTCATTATTTTCTTTCTAGTTTAAATGACAAATTTTGATTGTCTTTGAAATAATAGTACTTAACAATTATAAATAGAATTAGTGCCCTTTAAAAAGAGCCCCAGAGAACTCTCTCAACCCCTTTCTGCCGCACACGGATTTGACCAAAAGAAAACAAGTCTGTGCCCCTGAGGAGCACCCTTACCAGAGCTTGACCATGTTGTCATTCTGATCTAGGACCCAGTCTCCATAAATGTAAGGAATATATATCTGTTGTTTCTAAATCACCAAGTCTGTATTACTTTGTTATAGCAGCCTGAACTAAGACATGGAGGAAATTATCCATATTTCTGAATCTATTTTTTTAATCCAAAATTTTTTTTCAAAGTCTAGTCGAATGATCACCTGAGAAAATATTTTGAATAAAGATGAAGAGCATTATATTTCAGATGTATTTTAAAGCCACAGTTTTCCTTAAACCATTTAATATTTTTCTGTATTTTATTAATTTATTCAACTAGTTAAAAAATATCAAGTTCATACTTTGAGCAAACCACTATAATAGGTAAGGGCACTGGGCAGGATCAGTTGGTGGAGTATGTAACTTTTGATGCCAAGGTTGTGATTTTGAGCCCCATGATGGGCATGGGGCATAATTTAATAAAATTAAATTTTAATTTAAAATAAATTAAAAACAAAAGGTATTGTAAAATTCCTGTTGTTTCATCTAATTATTTCTCAGGAATGCACATCACTTTTTGCATGGGTGCACAAAGTTTATGTTAAATAATGTTTTTTCTCACCAGGCTATTGCTCTTGATATTAATGATCAAGATATTTGGTGTTCATCTATTTGTGTCTAGAGTACTTCCTAAATTATGGAGAGTGACAAATGGTTTGGGATAATTGGGTTCATCTCTAATGTGAGGAATGACTTTGTTTCCCACTAAACCTTACTTCATGACAGGCGTGGAGATAAAGAGTAGTATACTAAGCGAAATAAGTCAGAGAAAGACAAATATCATATAATTTCACTCATATGTGGAATTTAAGAAACCAAACGAATGATCAAAGGAGAAAAAAAGAGAGAGAGACAAACCAAGAAACAGCCTCTTAACTATAGAGAACAACTGATGGTTACCAGAGGGGAGGTGGACAGGGGATGGGTTAAATAGTTGATGAGGATCAAGGAGGGCGCTTGCAGTGAACATCGGGTGTCGTATGGAAGTGTCCAATCACTATACTGTACACCTGAACTAATATTACACTGTATGTTAACTAAGAGGAATTTAAATAAAAACTTAAAAAAAAGAGCAGTTGAAAAAATAAGATGTCTCATGGAAGAAGACATATCACGAAGAAGCTTTAATGTGTATTATTTAATCATGCTTAATAAGCAGACTCTGAACATAATGAATAAATTCATATTAAAACACATTTCAAAAATTTGACTTAATATTTATGGAGTTCAACAATACATGTTAATCATAAAATAGCATCAAATGGATAATATTACTTCTCACTAAAGTTAATATTGATAATATTACATTTAATAATACTATCATACCACAATAACTGAAAATAAAGTATTCTTTTTCTAGCTGTAGTTTAGTAAACATCTCTTTGTACCTGCTGTAGTAAAATAAATACAACATAATTTATTCTTTTTCAATTCTCTCCTAAAAATCCTATTATCAGAAACTGATGGAAATGAAACTTATATAAAAAATGATTTAGAAATTAGTCTAAATCACTTGATAATTTTTTTAACTTAGAGAAGAGTAATTAATGGTTTTTAAAAAGTGGGGTAATTGAGACATTGTATAATATTCACAATGAAACCAGTTACAAATTTAGTCTATGGCTATTAATGTGTACTATAAGACATCAAGCTTATATTACACTTTTGTGAAGTCCCTAAAAGGGAAAAATATTTTAAAAATAATACCACAGAGGCATTTTTAACCACTTACTTTATTCTATATGAGTATGAACTGTTTGTAAATAGAAAACAGCCTTTAAAAAGACTGCCATATTTTGCTTTACTTTTCACTTCTCAAGGAGAAAAATGCATTCCATAAAAATTAGAAATGACTTCAGCTAGATCCACATGCCATGAAAAGTTTTATGTGTAAAAAAAATGTTTTATGTGTAGATTGCTCTGGGTGGTATGGGCATTTTAGCGATATTAATTCTTTGAATCCATGAATACAGAATATCCTTCCATTTATTTCTGTTTTCCTCAATTTCTTCCATTAATATTGTTCAGTTTTCTTTCACAACTTTGGTAAAATATATTCTTAAGTATTTTATTCATTTTCATGCTGTTCTAAATGATATTTTAAAAAATGTATCATTGTTAGTATATAGAAATGTGATTGATTTTAATATTGATTTTTACTCAGAAGCTTTATAGAACTTGTGTATAAATTCTAACAGGTGTGTGTACATGTGTGTATGGCTGTACATGGCATCTTTGGTGTTTTCTCTATATAATATCATGTGATCCTCAAACAGTGACAACTTTACTTCAGTCTTTCTAATTTAGATGACTTTTATTTCTTCTTCTCCTTATGTGCTCTGGATAGGACATCTAGTACTACATTGAATAAAATTGTCGAGAGTGACCATCCTTGTCTTCTTCCTGATTTTGAAGTAAAAGAGTTCAGCTTTTAACATTGAGTGTGATGTTAATTGTAGAGTTTTCATATATGGTCTTTTTTTATGATGAGGTACATTCTTTGCTCTCCATGCTGTTTTCCAGAGTGACTGTACCATCTTGCATTCCCACAAACAGTGTAGGAGGGTTCCCCTTTCTCCACATCCTCACCAGTGTCTGTTGTTTCCAGTGTTACTAGTTTTAGCCATTCTGACAGATGTGAGGTAGTATTTCATCATGGTTTTGATTTTTATTACCTTGATAATGAATAATGTTGAGTATCTCTTCATGCATCTGTTAGTCATCTATACATCTTCTTTGGAAAAATGTCTAGTTATGTCTTCTGCCCATTTCTTAAGTAGCTTATTTGTTTTGGGGGGTGCTCAGTTTTATAAGTTCTTTATAGATTATGGATACTCACTCTTTATGAGATTATGTCATTTGCAAATATCTTCTCTTATTCTGTAAGTTACCTCTCAGTTTTGCTGATTGTTTCATTCACTGTGCAGAAGACTTTTATCTTGATGAAGTCCCAATAGTTCATTTTGCTTTTGTTTCCCTTGCCTTCAGAGATGTGTCCAGTAAGAAGTTGCTACAGATGATGTCAAAGAGGTTGTTGCCTTTGCTCACCACTAGGATTTTGGCGTTTTCCTGTCTCACATTTAGGTCTTTCATCCATTTTGAATTTCTTCCTATGTACTGTTTAAGAAAGTGGTCCAGTTTCATTCTTCTGCAAGGTGCTACCCGGTTTTCCCAACACCATTTGTTGAAGAGACTGTCTTTTCTACATTGGACATTCTTTCCCCCTATGTTGAAGATTAGTTGACCACAGAGTTGTGGGTCCATTTCTGGGTTATCTATTCTGTTCAATTGATCTGTGGTGTACTTTTGTGCCAGTACCAAGCTGTCTTGATGATTGCAGCTTTGTAATAGAGCTTGAAGTCCAGAATTGTAATGCCTCCAGCTTTACTTTTCTTTTTCAAGATTGCTTTGGCTATGATTGCATACAAATTCTAGGACTGTTGCTTCTAACTCTGTGAAAGATGCTGGTGGTATTTTGATAGGGATTACATTAAATATGTAGAGTGCTTTGGGCTGTATTAACATTTTAACTATATTCATTATTCCAATCCATGAGCATGGAATGTTTTCCATTACTTTGTGTCACCTTAATTTTTTTCATAAGTATTGTATAGTTTTGAGAGTATAGATCTTTTACTACTTTGGTTAGGTTTATTCCTAGGTATCTTATGGTTTATAGTGCAATTGCAAATGGGATCAACTCTTTGATTTCTCTTTCTGCTCCTTCATTGTTAGTCTATAGAAATGCAGCAGATTTCTGTATGTTGATTTTGTATCCTGTGACTTTGCTGAATTGATGTATCAGTTCTAGCAATTTTTTGCAGTCTTTTCAATGCAGGGTATCATGTTGTATGGTGAGAGTGAAAGTTTGACTTCCTTGCTCACTTGGATGACTTTTCTTTCTTTTTGTTGTCTGATTGCTAAGGCTAGTACTTCTAGTACTATGTTAAATAACAATGTTGAGAGTGAACATCCCTATCTTCTTCCTAAACTTAGAGGAAAAGCTCTCAGTTTCTCCTCATTGAGGTTGATATTAGCTGTGGGTCTTTCCTATATGGCCTTACAAAGTTGAGATGTGTTTCCTCTATTCCTACTGTGTTGACAGATTTTATCAAGAATGAATGCTTGGTCTAAGGTCAAAGTCAAAGGCTTTTACTTCACATATTGAGATCACATGGTTCTTATCCTTTATTTTATTAATGTGGTATGTCATGTTGATTGATTACCACCACTGCAATGCAGGAATATACCACTTGATTTTGATGACTAATTCTTTGAATATACTGTTGAATTAAATTTGCTAGTATGATGTTGAGAATTTTTGCATCCATGTTCATCAGGGATATTGGCCTCTAATTCTCCTTTTAAGTTGGTTCTTTGGTTTTATAATCAAGGTAATGCTGGACTTATGGGTTTGAGTTTGAGAATTAGTTTGGAAGTTTTCCTTGCTGGGGTCCAGCCTTGGTAGGTCCAGGCTGTATAACACCCCTGAAGGAGGGGTGGTGTCGGTGAGATGAATGGGAGAGCCCCACAGCGAATTCTGGTTGGGAATCAGGCATGTCCATCTTTATTCTGATTATCAAGCTTTTTATATAGGCAGTTTAATTGGGTTGGGGGTTACAAGCACTCATCAGATGATTTCTCTTTGTCCACCACATGTTATTTTAGTTAAGCCATAATGGTACAGACTAGTGCCAGGGATGGGGGATACGGTCTTGCTTCTTGGGTAATCATGTCTCTCAGAAAACCATGGGAGGTAGCACAAATATGTGCTTTTTGGTAACTTCTTTTGAGGTCTGCAGTAAAACAAGATATAGCTTAATGGAAAATGAGAAGCTATAGGGAAGACCTAGATACTAAAGAACTGTAGGAAAACTAGGTATAGGTTAATTGAAAACAACGAGCTTTAGGGATAAACTAGATAGTAAAGAACTGTAGGAAAATAAGAGATAAGGTAATGGAAAATGAGAAGCTATCTAAAGAAACTAAGTATATAAGAAAGAAGTAGGAATGACAAGGTGTTACCTTTGCAGGAGGCAGGGTGTATTTTAATGGCTTGGCTTGTGAAAGCCTTGGACAAACATCAACTCAGGTAGGAAACTGTCTATTATGGTACACATTTAAAGTTCTCCATTGTTCTATGTACAGAATAATTTATCTCCTTGAAGTTGCTCTGGCCATAAGCCTGAGAGATGTTTCTGGCAGGTTAGCAAGGGGCTTTTTATCTGAGAGAGATACGGGGATCAGAGGAAAAGGCAAGAGACTAACAGACCATGCTTATCTGCGGGGTTATCCCGACCTTACCTCAGCAGTCACCTGCAGGGTCATCCCTCCCTTGGTAGGGTTAGGCCTGCATTAGTTCAAACCTTAACCTAGTAGGGCAATGCCCTTGACCAGACCTCATGGCTCCCAACATTTCCTTCCATTCCTATTTTTTGGAAAAGTTTGAGAAAAATGAAGAATAGCTATTAACTCTTCTTTAAGTGTTTGTAAGTTCTCCTGGGAAGCCATCTGGCCATGGACTCTTATTTGCTGGGAGATTTTGGGTTAGTGATTCAATTTCTTTCCTGTTTATGGGTTTGTTCAAATTTTCTATTCCTCCCACTTTCAGGGTTGCTGGTTTATATGTTTCCAGGAATTTATCCATTTTTTTTCCAGATTGCCCAATTTGTTGACATATAATTTTTTATAATATTCTCTTATAATTGTGTCCTTGTGGTGTTGCTTGTGATTTCTCTTTACTTCATGATTTTATTTATTTGAGTCCTTTCTTTTTTCTTTCTGATAAGTCTGCCTAGGGGTTTATCAATTTTATTAATTCTTTCAAAAAGCCAGTTTCTAATTTCATTGATCTGTTCTACTGAGTTATTTTGTTTGTTTCTATATCATTTATTTCTGCCATATTCTTTATTATTTCCTTTCTGCTGATGACTTTAGCCTTTATTTGTTGTTACTTTTCTAGTTGTGTTAGGGGTAAATTTAGGTTGCACATTGAGACTTTTCTTTCTTCTTGGGGTAGCTATTCCTATAGTCTTCATGATAACTTTTGTTGCATCCCAAAGGTTTTGGAAGGGTGTTGTGCTTTCATTTTAATTCACTTTGTGTATTTTTTTTTTAATTTCTTCTTTTCTTTCCTGGTTAACTCATTCATTCTTTAGTAGGATCTTTCTAACCTCCATGTATTTGTGGTCTGTCTAAAATTTTTCCTGTGGTCAACTTCAAGTTTCATAGGGTTATGTTTGGAAAATATGTATAGATGACCTCAATCTTCTTATTCTTGTTGAGGCTTGATTTGTGACCCAGTATGTGATCTATTTGGAGAATGTTCTGTGTGCACTTGAAAATAATCTGTGTTCTGTTGCTTTAGGATGAAGTGTTCTAAGTATGTGTTTTAAGTATGTCCTGTCCAGTGTGTCATTCAAAGCTATTGTGTCCTCATTAATTTTCTGCTTAGATGGTCTGCCCATTGTTATAAGTGGGTGTTAAAGTCTCCTACTATTATTGTTGTCTTGTTGTCAATAAATTTCTTTATGTTTGTTATTCATTGATTTATATATTTGGGTGCTGCCTTGGTGGGGGCATAAATGTTTACAATTGTTAGATCTTCTTGTTGGATAGACCTCTTTATTATGATATAGTGCCCTTCTTCATTTCTTGTTATTCTGTTAGCTTTAAAATCTAGTTTGTCTGATGTAAGTATGGTTATTCTGGCTTTCTTTCGACATCCACTAGCATGATAAATGGTTCATCCCCTTGTTCTCAATCTGCCCACGCCCTTAGATCTAAAATGAGTCCCTTATAGGCAGTATATAAATTTTTTTTTTAATCCATCCTGAAACTATGTGTCTTTTGATTGGAGCATTTACTCCATTTACAATCAAAGTGATTACTGAATGGTATGATTTTTGTGCCATTGTATTATCTGTAAAGTCAGTGTTTTCTGGAGTTTTTCTCTGTTCCTTTCTAGTCTGTCACTTTTTGTCTTCCTTCCCCACTCAGAGTCTCCTGTAATATTTCTTGCTGGGCTGGTTTAGTAGTCACAGACTCCTTTAGTTTTTGTCTGGGAAACTCTTCATCTCTCTTTCTATGCTGAATGACAGCCTTGCTGGATAAAGTATTCTTGGATATATATTTTTCCCATTTATCGAATTGAGGGGTGCACTGCTTCTCTTGCTCGGAGGCACACTTGACCCAGTAAAGAAGCACTCGTAGGCGAGGGGTGTTGAGGTTCAGTGTAAACTGCTTAAGCCTTCCCTGTGAGTACTGGGCTGCTCACTCAAGTCCATCTGTGCTGATGGGCAAGGGAAAAATGGACTCTGCCCACTTTCAAATCCGTGCATAGGGGAGTTTGCACCTGCCACTGTTCAGAAGCTCTCACAGAAGACTAAGCAGTCTCCATCAGTTGTTTCAGGCTTCCCTCAGATCCCCGCTTTACCCTGTCTGTGTCCAAGCCATCTGCCCACCCAGTGACACAATGCTCCTGTGTTTTTTTTCCTCAGGCACATAGGCTGGTTTCAAAACTCTAAAATTTAGGGACCTGTGCTGATCTTCTAGGGGAGGATCTCACTGCACTATGGCTTGTGCCGGTCTGCCCCAGAAAAGTAGCCACATGAACACACAGAGGCTTGGAGTTTATGGTAAAGCACAGCAGAAAGCTGCCATCCAGTGTTGGTCTCCCCGCCGAGGGGAGGAGGCGCCCGGGCCAGCCGGAGGCCTCTCCTTGGGGCTGAGCGGGATGGCGAGTGTCGCGAACCCGGAACGCACCCACAGAAGACACCGGGCTCGGGGGATCTGTCGAAGCAGGATCTCACTTTATTGTGCGGGGGCACACCTTATATAGAGCAGCAGAAGGGAAGTGAGGACAGAGGGGGAAGAGCCAATAAGATTATGCCAAGTAGCAGTTGCTGGGTAAGGCGTGTCCGCTGAGAGGAGGAAGTGCCATAGGTTTCAGGAACCGAAACTGTGAAATTGGCGCCTTGTTGGCCGGAAGAGACGGCAAGCCGGCGCCATCTTTATTCTGGGCTGCACCCTGTGGAGGCACCTCTAGTTATGTGCCTTACAATCCAGGTTAAGGGTTCTCAGCAGGTGCCTCTGCTCCTGTGGTAATGAATGGGGAGCTCAACGGCACCTGCTGGCCTTTTTGCTCCCAGAGAGCAGTGTCACCTCTCCCAAATGTACTCCAAGAAGAGGAACTGTCTTCCCAGTGCAAGCCTGGGTATGGTCAGATCATGCTGTCTGCTCCCAGGCCTCGGTCCTCTTTCTCCACAAGAGTACCACTATACCTTCCAGGCTCAAACTTGGAGACAGCACAAACTTCTAAAACTTGAGACTTGGAGCTCTGCTGCTTTGAAAACTTGTGATAATTAGCCCCTCTCATTTTCCTAGTCAGTGATTTGGGGGAAGTGTTTTTCTTGGGCAATGTCCTGCACACTGCTCGCTTTCTCTCTCTCTCTCTTCCCCGCCCCACCGTAGTCAGGGTTCCCTACCCTCTGCAGCAACCATGATTCTTTTCTTGCCCAAATCACATCTCTGTGCCTCCTACCCTCCACAGCATGCCTTTTTTCTCCCACTCATTGGACAATTTGTTCTCTCAGTCCTCAGATCAATTTCCTGAGTTTTCAGAATGATTTGATATGTATCCATCTATATTCAAGGAAAGAGGCAGGCATCAGGTCCCCCTACCACTGCACTGTCTTAACTCCTCTCTGGTATGTTCTTTCTATACCCAATTTGCTGAGAGTTTTGGCATAAAAAGGATGTTGAATTTTGTTTCATGCTTTTTTTTTACATCTATGGAGATAATAATATGATTTTCATCTTTCATTTTGTTAACATTGTATCACATTTACTAACATGTATACGGTGAACCAGGTTTGCATCCAAAAAATAAATCCTAATTGATCTCTGTGTATGACCCTTTAAATGTACTGTTAAATTCATTTTGCCAATATTTTGTTTAGGATTTTGACACGTATGTTTATTAGAGATATGGGCCTGCAATTTTCTTTTCTTCTTGTGCCACTGTCTGGGTTTCACTGTCAGGGTAATTAATACTGGCCTCGAGAAATGAGTTTGGATGTTTTCCCACTCTTAAATTATTTGGAAGATTTTGAGAAG
Organism: Mustela nigripes; assembly: GCF_022355385.1. Lineage (NCBI taxonomy): Eukaryota > Metazoa > Chordata > Mammalia > Carnivora > Mustelidae > Mustela > Mustela nigripes. Next base: position 6,096,651 of record NC_081559.1, on the reverse strand, counting down.
GATAGTTATTAACTTTTCTTAAAATGTTTAGTAGAATTCACCAGGGAAACCATCTGGTTCTGAACTTTTCTTTTGGAGCAGGAGATTTTTGATTATCATTCAATTTCCTTACTTATAATTTGTTCAAATTTGTTGTTTTTTATTTTAATGTGATTACTAAAAAACACATCATAATGGCCAAGTCAGTAAAGCCCATTATCTCTGATGGTAGAAATTAGCATCATATTAAAACAAACAAAACAAAACAAAAATCTCTACAGGTGATTACAATATAAACAACCATCCTAATAAGTGGATATATTTCTCTCTCAAGGTTTCTGGTGATAAAGTCCCATGCCGCGCTCTTTGCTCAGCAAAAAGTCTGCTTCTTTCTCTTCCTCTTCCCCTACCCCTTGCTCATTCTCGGTCTCAAATAAATAAATAAAATCTTAAAAAATCTTAAAAAAAGAGTGAATTTAATATTAAAGCTATTTAATGTTTATGACAGAAGTTGAAAAAAGTACCTGTATTCATGGATTGAAGGAGCTGAAGGAAATAATTAAGAAATTCTTTTTATACATATATCTAAATCTAAGTGTAGACATAGATATAGATATATTGATCTAGATGTAAATTGACATATAAAGGGAGAATTTCTTAAAAATTTCTAATCATAAAGAGATACTTAGGCACATATATGTCATGGGGAATGAAGAGAATGTCTGATATTAGTAACACATTTAGTGTGTGGCAGTTTTTCATCAAAGTTTTTTCAAAAGGTCTTTATGGCAAACATTTTTTTTTTTTAAGGTTTTACTTATTTATTTGAGAGACAGAGATCACAAGTAGGCAGAGAGGCAGGCAGAGAGAGAGGAGGAAGCAGGTTCCTGCTGAGCAGAGAGTCCCATGCTGCCCTTGATCCTAGAACCCTGAGATCATGACCCAAGCAAAATCCAGAGGCTTAACCCACTGAGCCACCCAGGTGCCCCTATGGCAAACATTTTATTATCAAAGTGTCAAGGACAAAATACTGACTAAAAGACCTTTATATTATCCAACTCAACATTTCAAAATAATTCAAAGAGAAAGGAATTTGACATTGCTTAAGGAGTTGAAGACTCTTATGTGGGGTGGATAGGTCTTATCACCACGCCCACCCCACCCCTGCAGTCCTTTTCTATAAGAATCTGCTCTTGGTCCACAGCCTGACCTAAGAAAGTATCTCAAAGAAATACATCCTTGACCTTTGCCACAAATGATTGTATCAAGGCTTCATTATCTTATTCTTGCATACCAAGCCATAGTCTACATAGCAGTTAATGGTGTAGAAAGAAATTTTCAATTAGTGGTTTAGAGTTTTTCTATCAATCATGAACTTTCAGAACTGAGAATACATTTTCAAAGAATCATGTCGCTTTGTTAACAGCAAGTAAATAGTACTGAAATAATTTATAGAAACTGGCCATGTACCACTATATATAGTTAGTAAGATGCCATAAATATATGAATAACTAAAAAAATGGTGAGTCACCAGAAAACTTGAGAGAAAAATATATCCACTTATTAGGATGGTTGTTTATATTGTAATCACCTGTGGCGGTTTTTGTTTTGTTTTGTTTGTTTCTAATATGATGCTGATTTCCACCATCAGAGATAATGGGCTTTATTGACTTAGCCATTATGATGTGTTTTTATAATCTCCTAAAGTAATTCTAATTAGCAAGCAAGACTGGAATAGTCACCTGGAGTAGAAAACAGCAATTGTCTAGTTGCAGCAAGAGAAATATAAGTACTAGTAGAAGGTGATATTTGGAGTTGCATTGGATTTTACCATCTCCAGTTGTGCTGAAAGTTACTTGGGATTTGGGGGATGCTTGTATTTATTATTTACAATTATTTGCTATCTGCTTTAAATTATGCTGTCTCGTTTTAAATTTTTTTTCAAAATTAATCCTTTTGTCAGAATTACTGAACATGACTGGAGGAAAAATGTGATGAGGTACTGTATAGAATAGGAGTATTTTTAAATCCCCAACTAAAGCTTTTAATTACTATGCATTTTCAGAAGGTATGCCAATTTATAACCATATTTCTTATTTCTTGAATGTACTACTGGCTGTCTATCACCAATTGGTCTAGAATTCTGGTTTCAGAAGTCTGTCATGATACATGATATTATTCTTATCTTTACATTTTTATAACCCTAAAAGGTAAGTTGAGAAAAAGAGATAACAATGTAAGAAAAACAAGAAATCGAGATTTGTAAATTAGTGAGCATATCTGACTTATCCTGCCAGTACTACATTATGTGAAACTATATTTCAAAAGTTGATACAGAATTTTTAAAATTTTCATCCTAGTGTAGTTAACATACTGGGCTGTATTAATTTCAGGAGGACAATGTAGTGGTTCAGCAATTCTACACATCACTCTGTGCTCATCAAGAGTACGTCACCTGTTTCATCCATTCCCCCACCAACCTCCCCTCTGGTAATGATCTATTCTATATATTTAAGAGTCTGGTATTTTGGTTTTTTCTTTCTTTTTTCTTTTTTTTTTTTTTTCTTAAAGTCCACATGTAAGTGAAATCATATGATACTTGTTTTTATCTGACTGGCTTATTTCACTTAGCATTATACCCTAGATCCATCTTCCTTGTTGCAAATAGCAAGATTTCATTCTCTTTAGGACTAAGAAATATCTATTGTATGTATAATTTGCATCTTCTTTATCCATTCCTGTGCCGAAGGACATGTGGGCTGCTTGCATATCTCATCTAATGTAAATAATGCTGCAACAAACATGTGGATCCACATATGACTTTGAATTAGTGTTTTGGTATTCTTAGGGTAGATTCTTTGGTATTCTTTGGTATTCTTGGTATTCTTTGGTATTCTTAGGGTATTCTTTGGTAATCTTAGGGTATTCTTTGGTATTCTTAGGGTATTCTTTGGTATTCTTGGTATTCTTTGGTATTCTTAGGGTATTCTTTGGTATTCTTAGGGTAATTGCACCCAGTAGTGTAATTACAGGATCAAAGGGTAGTTGTATTATTTTTGTTTGTTAAAGAATCCCCTATAGTCTTCCAAAGTGGTTTCAACAGCTTACCTTCCCACCAGTAGCTCACAGGGGTTCTTTTTTCTCCACATTCTCACCAACACCTGTTGTTTTTTGAGTTTTTAATTTTTTTTTCAAGATTTTATTTATTTGAAAGACAGAGATCACAAGTAGGCAGAGAGGCAGGCAGAGAGAAAGGGGGAAGCAGGCTCCCTGCTGGGCAGAGAGCCTGACGCAGGGCTCGATCCCAGGACCCTGAGATCATGACCTGAGCGGAAGGCAGAGGCTTTCACACACTGAGCCACTCAGGTGCTCCTTGAGATTTTAATTTTAGCTATTCTGACAGGTGAAAGGTGACATCTCATTGTCGCTTTGATTGGTATTGTCTCGCGGATGAATGGTGTTGAGCCAACCGAATGTCTTTTTTTTTTGGAGAAATGTCTTTTTTATGTCTTCTGCCCATTTTTAATCAGATTATTTGTTTTTGTGGTATTGAGTTGTTGAAGTCCTTTACATATGTTGGATATTCTTTATCAGATATGTCATTTGCAAATATCTTCTCCCGTTCTGTAGGTTTTCTTTTACTTTTGTTGATAATTTCTTCTATTTTGCAGAAGTTTTTTATTTTGGTGTAATCCCAACAGTTTACTCTTGCTTCTGTTTCCCTTGCCTCAAGAAACATATCTAGAAAGATGCTATTAAGGCTGTCAGAAATATTACTGCCTGTGCTCTCTTCTGGGATTTTTATGGTTTCAGTTATTACACTTACATCCTTAATCCACTTTGAGTTTATTTTTGTGTGTGGTTTAAAAAGCCATCCCACTTCATTCTTTTGCACATAGCTGTCCAGTTTTCTTAACACCATTTGTTGAAGAAACCCTCTTTTTTCCATGGCATATTCTTTCCTCCTTTGTCAAAGATTAATTGACCATATAATTGTGAGTGTACATCTATGTTCCCTTTTCTGTTCCATTGATCTGTGTGTCTGTTTTTGTGCCTGCACCATACTGTTTTGATTACTAGAAATTTGTAATATACCTTGAGGTCTGGAATCGTGCTAAGTCCAGTTTTCTTTTTCTTTTTCAAGATTACTTTGGTTATTCAGGTCTTTTGTGGATTCATACAAGTGTAACTGGAAAGAGGGACCCACCAAAGGCCAGGGGTGTGGCTTGGTGTAAGCAAGTTGGATATTGAGTGTTGGCACTGTGGTGGTTCCTATAGATGGCACTATGTTTATGTTGGGGGGAGGCAGGAGGGAAATTGTACTGCCAGCACCTTTGTCCTGGAGAATTCCCTAGGGGAATCCTGTCCCTCTGGGAATTAACTCCCTCCTGTATGGTGAGGGGTTTTTCAAACTGCTGCTTCCATGCTGTATCTCCCTGGGTTGTTAGTTTTGCTGTCTCCTTAAGGGTGGGAACTCAGCTTCTTATTAACCTCTAGGCTCTCCTGGAAACTAGACCACTGAATTTTTACAATTCTAGGCTTTATGTCCCACTCTTGGGAATTCACAACCCTCTGATGTTTGGCCTGTCTAGTTTTCAAAGCCAAAGGTTATGAAGATTCGTCTTCCTTGTGCGGGCTCCCTATTGGTGTGAGGGTCTATTTCTTTTTCCTCTTTGCACCCATGGATCCGTCTCTACTACAGATGGCCTCTGGTCCTTTGAGCCCACCCCTGTATGTCTGCCCTTCTTATTATCCTAAACGTGCCCTCTTCTTGGCCCTTCGTTGTGCAGTTTCTTCTGCCAGGCTTTATGCTGTTTTCTGGGGTTTTTACACTAATATGAGTATTATCTAGTTATATTCATGAGAGGACAGCTCCGGGTCCTTTTACTATGTCATATTCTAGACCCTGTAGAGTTGATATAAATTTCAAAATTAAATTTTGTACACATTTGTTGAAGCAATTGTTACTGCCTCAATATCTTAGCAGCATTGTGTTCTGAAAAGTTACTGATAATGTTAAGTTCATTTAATTCTCTGTAACAAGAAATTCTCTTGTATAAGTTCTATTTCCCTCAAGTTCTTTTGCAAATCAGAAAAAGAGGGAAAACCAAAATGAACAAAAGGAAAGTTAGCTATTAAAGAACATCAAAGGAAAAGAAATGCCTGGTTAAGAATAGAATGAGAATGAACATGACTATTGTTCTTACTCTGAATCTAGGCCTGCTTTGGTAGCCAATGTCTCCTAACCCTAACTTTTCTTTTCTGTCAGTCTATTTAAAATTTCCCCCAACTTTCTTTATGTAGCTGACATTTCCACAGGAGTATCAATGATGAGGACTGCTGTACCCATACACTCTGAGTATCATTGCCTATTCCCCAAGTATGACATATGAACATATATATCCAAACATAGCTTCTATTTCTTCTAAGATAATGAGAGTTTTGATTAATTAATCAATGATCTTAGCAGATGCTATATGCATCCCAATCAAGCAATAAATGTGATTTTGAAACTAGTATTTATTAAATAATGGCTTTCATTTAATCCCTAACTTGGAGCTTTGTTCTAAGGGTAAATATAATAGTCAGAAATGAGTATGAACTGCAAGATGGTGGTCCTATGGAAGAAGCTGTGTTTGGTCACCAAGGGTTTATGAAACCATAAATCATGCCAAGGAGTTCCTGCTTTACTCAACTGTTGAGACTAATAGATACTATTTTGTCTTACTAATGTTTATCAAATCTTAACTTCCCATTAATTTTTTAAATACCTATATAAGGGACTAACGTGGAAGAAAATTCTTCCTTGACGTATAGGCAACAGCATCTGTGAAACATAAGTGGGCAATTATGTTAAATATAGCATAAATCGAAAGTAGAAAAAGTATCAGTATAAGGGATTTAAGAATGAATATTTTGACTTCCCTGCCTCAAATTCCTACATAAAACTTTAAGCTGTTCTCTAAACGGGCGGCACTCTACTCCAAGTTCCGTTCATGCAAATCCAACAGTTCCTTTCCTCTTGCAATTATTCAACATAATTAGCAATATTTAGAAGTTTAGCCATGTGTTGCACATTTCATGTGTAGGTCTTGGCTTTATTCCAAGTAAAAATTTCAAGGTATTGTGCTCCTTAACTCTTCAGAGAAGATGTCTTTCAAAGACAATGAGGTGTCAATTATTCTTAATAGCTCTTTAGTTTTCTCTCTCTCTTAAGCATTTATCATTTTTGACAGACAGTATTTCTGAATGGACTCTGACTAAAATACAACTGTTCAGAGTGTTCCCTATCTCAGGATAGGGAATGCACAAGAAGTCAATTTACCGCAGAGTAAGTGTGAGCTTCTACTTCTTTGCGTGTGTGCATGTGATGTGTGCTGGAATAATACATTTTCTTCTCTATTCTCTAAACCAACTATCCTTACTCGAAAATAATATAAAGTTGCTGGAAATCTAAGTGTTAGATATGTAGTCTTTAAACTTTACAGCTTTCCTAGTAGAGCTACTTTCCAAAGTAGCATTAAATTATTCTGTCTTAAACTGTGGTTGTGTTACAAATTGCACAGTATTTCATTTGAATTATAAAATGAATTTTGTGCCAAGAGAATATCATAGGCTGTGTCTCTTTAAAAAATTGACCTGGGTGACATCTTTGATAGTTTTTACTTAAAAATAAGGCATACATCAAAAATTTAGTGATATGTAATAATGAAATATCCTTTTAGTTCAGTCTGGAGGTTTGATTACTCTTGAGATCAGTGAAATGTTACTTTAAACAACCAAGTAAACAAACAAACTATCAAAAATTTACCAGACTAAGTTAGACAGGCAACAGTGAGCTTATTCAAGATTATTTCAATAGGGGAGAGAGATTGAATCCCACTCTACTGAAACAAAAGACAGAAAGGTTTTTTGTAATCTGGGATGACCTAAGTAGAAAATTACTGGAGGACTTAGGTGGGGAGGATGGTTAATATAATCAGACTATCTGTTTGCTAATGGTTGCTTGCGGAAGTTAGACTCCTAGCCTTCAGCATAGTCTGGGAGACAGGACATCATGTTTCTTGATGTTTATATTTCAAAGAGATGGCTCCCAGGTCCTTCAGAAAGACTTTCCTGGGTTCCTGCGAGAAGATTCATGTCTCAAAGGGACAGATAAAGAATTTATAATTAAACAACTTCTTTTTTTTTTTTTTTTAATTTGATTTATTTGACAGAGAGATCACAAGTAGTCAGAGAGGCAGGCAGAGAGAGAGAGAGAGAGAGAGGAGGAAGTAGGCCCCTTGCTGAGCAGAGAGCCTGATTCGGGGCTCGATCTCAGGACCCTGGGATCACGACCTGAGCCGAAGGCAGAGGCTTTAACCCACTGAGCCACCCAGGCGCCCCATACAACTTCTAAAGCAAATGCTCTAAAAATAGGAGAGGTCAGGAGTCAACAGTCAGGAAGAAATCTATCTAAAATCTAAACAAACTGAGGGGAACGTTAAGGTCACCTTGGAAAAACCATGCTTACTCTTTTTTGGAAACTTTATGTAAAGTGTGGCACATCCTATACAACAATTGCTCTAAGAATTATAGAGCTTCAACTTTCAAAATTATGTTATAGGGTACACTTGCAGAAAGTAGGATTTATATCTTTTATGTTATAACCTATTGGTAATATTTATTATACTGAGAATTCAAATATTCTTGAAAATAGTCAGAGATACCTCCTCAATGTCCAATGCAGTTCCTTTCTGCAGGTAAGTATTTTCACCCAATTCAGAGTAATCCATTTATAATGTAAGTTGACCTGAAACTGATCATGGGGATTAGGAGCATTGCCTCCTTGTATTTCACAACTGTTAAAACAATGAAAATAGCAACATTCAAACGATCTAATAGTTTTTGAAGGCATTTGCCATTTCAGAGGTTTCTGGAAGATGAGTTGGTTCATTAAGTTTTCATGAAATGTTTAGTAGGCATATGCAAGTAACTCAATTTAAAAATCTCTCAAGCCTAATATATTCTGTTAGTCCAATGGGATAATTATCTGTATGTATTTGGAGATTGGGACATGTTTCCTTGCACACAAAAAAATCAATTTTAAGTCACCTCTCAATGTAAGGTCTTTAACCAGTAAAACAAAAATACTGAGGCTTGGGGCGCCTGGGTGGCTCAGTGGGTTAAAGCCTCTGCCTTCGGCTCAGGTCATGATCCCAGGGTCTTGGGATCAAGCCCCGCATCAGGCTCTCTGCTCGGCGGGGGGCCTGCTTCTCTTCCTCTCTCTCTGCCTGCCTCTCTGCCTACTTGTGATCTCTCTGTCGAATAAATAAATAAAATATAAAAAAAAAAAAATACTGAGCCTTTGTGACTATGAATGTCATTGTCTCAAAATATATTTACTTAGATATATTATCTCTCTATTCTCATGCTAATACTCCCTTAGAAATCCTTATTTCTGTTTAAATGGGTCTAAAGCCCTTTTTATATTATATTGTGTCACTGACATAATAAAAACACTTAAAATTATGGCTAATACCTCTTGAACTTTTATGTTCAAGGTCTGAATGATTTATATACAGTTACTCATTTATTTTCTTACAAAGTCTGTGAGGTAGGTTTCATTAACAGACTCAATTTGTGCATGAGTTGATCAGCTTGCCCAAGATCACACGGTAAGTGTTAGCCAGGATTTAAACAAAGGAAGTCTAGATCCATAATCCATGTATCTATCATTATAATATATCCTCTATATATTTATAAAGTTCAGAATTATTCAAGGTCACAGTCTTTTTCATAACAGAATAGAGTGTTATGATGTTTGAGAAACTCATTCTTTACTTACGTTGGTCTTTTTGTTTTAAATGAGTAGTCAAAACATTTCCTGAAAGTTAGAAAAGGAAGAAATAGACAGAGATTGATATTTTATAAAGTTTCCTTGTCTTTTCCCCCTGCATGGTATTAATCTTAACATTATAATGGAAACATTACAGGCAGTTTTAAAAAGAAAAAAAAATCCTTCTATCTACCTTATTTTCACATAGATTCCCTCAAAAATCAGTAAAATACAAAAATTTACATGAATGCTGGTGTTAAAATTTTGAATTTTGTTATTTATTGCTTAACATTTTAAGAAATATTTTATGACTCAATTTTCTCGTAATTATTTTTCAAAGTCTAAAAATATTCATAAACCCGTTTTTCATATAATCTTAAGCCATTCTTCTTTACCCTATTTAGGTTTTTCCATTTCTCTGCCCCAATCAAAATCCTTTAAGACTTTATTAAACTATCAAATCCTGGAAAAAGCTTTTTTGCCATGTATTTTGATTCAGTAAATAATATTTTTTGATAAACGACAATAAGATATTATCTTTACATCTTGCAGTTTATTAGTTTGACACAATTAAACTTGTTTTCTTGTTGCTTTAATCTCTTATCTGAAATCTTCACACAGTTCTTCCATTGTTCTTTGCCATCAGCATATGACTTTACTCGTGATTGTACTACGGCTTGGATCTTCTAGATTGGAAATCCGTAGTGGGAAGAAAAGTACATGTGAAGGGATGTATTTTGTAACAGATACTTGTGACTGTGTTTTGTGTTATTTCTTCTAATTTATGTGTGAGTGTGTCTTTCTTTCAATGGGAATAAACTGCAATGAATGAGTCTTTTATAATATTTCATGGCTTAGAAAAATGTCACACTGTTCCAAACATAGCCTTGGGACCCACGCTTTGCCCTGGAGGACACCATATCACATCTACCTTAGGATGATCTACCAGAAGAAATGATGATATTGATTTATTCACAAGAATGCCATATCTACCATTTACTCAGAGTTCAGTATATATTTCACTAATACATATAAGTTATACATACATTTACTTCATTCACATCCACAAGCCTCAGTGATGCAGATTGTTTTTGATTTTTCAGATGCCCAAAAGCTTAGAAATGATAAATAGTTCAGTGCCCTGGGTGGCTCAGTGGGTTAAGCCACTGCCTTTGGCTCAGGTCATGATCTCCGGGTCCTGGGATCGAGTCCCGCATTGGGCTCTCTGCTCAGCAGGGAGCCTGCTTCCCTCTCTCTCTCTCTCTGCCTGCCTCTCTGCCTACTTGTGATCTCCCTCTGTCAAATAAATAAATAAAATCTTTAAAAAAAAGAAATGATTAATAGTTCTCCTCAGCTCATACAGCAAATAAGGCTCAAACCAGATTGCAAACCAGATTTACTTGACTGTGAAGTTCATTTCCTTAAATAGAGTTCTTTTTTTTAATAGAATTCTGACTGCCCTTATTATGTGTTCTAGTTCTTTGATCTGTAGAACAGTTATGAATTAAGTTGTCTTCAACCCAATTGCTTTTACTCAAATTCAAACACTTAATGCAAAACTTATTTTTAAGCCCCTTATTTTTATATGGCTAAATAGATTGATCTGGTCATGTCTTCTCTCTCCAACCCTGTGCTAGTATTTACATTAGCTGCATCAACTTTAAAAGCATGACTTCTCAGTTTAACTCTGTAACAATTATGCTACGGTTGTAGGCCTCAAAGCTGTTTAATAAAAACACATTTAATTACATTCAATTACTGTATAAACAGCTAATAATAACCCAAATAATAATTTAAATAGCTTCATATCCTTAATAAATATTTCAAACAGAAAAATAATAAATCCCATCCACGACCCAGTTTTGTATAATTGTTTAACATGTACATCATTTATTAGGAAATCAAACAATTTAGAAACTATGTAATTCCAGTAATTTACTGCGTATGCATAATGTTTTTCAGGGCTATTATTAAAGTAAGTTTTATTTTTTTTTCTTAAAGAAAAACTCATGTATATGCATAGTTTTTTAAAAAGAGTACTTTTTTTTAAAAAAGTACTTTGAGTACTTTTAGGGTGGCTCAGTCAGTTGTGCATCTACCTTTGGCTCAGTTCATGTCCCAGGGCCCTGGGATGGAGCTCTGTGTGCATCTGATTCCATATTCTGCAAGGGGGTCTGCTTCTCCCTTTCTCTCTGCCTTTCCTCCCTGCTATGTTCTCTCTCTCTCAACCAAATAAATAATATTAAACAAATAAAAAAGAGTACTTTTAAACAAACATATTTTATTACAATTAAATCAACCCCAGAAGTTTGTTCATAAGTACTTACAATCTCTCCAGAAAACTTAAAGCCATTTCAGAAAATATACGATAAAGATAAAGATAGAAAAAGGCAATTTATTCTGTTTTCCGTGGACTTTTTCTAATATTGAAAATGATTATTTTTGCTGAAACTCAGATCTGAAATTTATAGCAGAATAAATGAGACAATTTATTTCATTGACAGACTAAGATATCATTGAGTGGCTGATAGTATAAAATAAACTATGCTTTTTCCAAGATTTTACCTCTTTAAAGTTCCTTGAAAATCTTCTTTAATAATACACCTTAGAAAATGGCTTAAAGAAAAATAAAATGTGTTTTACTGTGAATGATTGCTGAATTTCATTGTGTAAGAAATATCATTGAGTTAAAGGATGTTATGTGTACCATGAGATACAGATTTTGTTTTGGGTTTTGTTTATCAGAACAGAACACATTTGGATCAAGAGCACATTAAAAAAAAATATATATATATATATATATACATACATATACACACACACACTTCTAGGGAAAGCTGGGAAAATGTGATGTACTCTAGAAATGATTAGAAGCTGTGAAGCTTGAGGGTGAACAGTAGTGATGGGTCTGGAGTCTATAGATAATCATTATAAGTCATGGAAATAATGACTACTTTATTCAGTTTAATGGGGATTCCAAAATGTATTTAATCAAGGTCATAATTTAATCAATTAATATTTTTAATAGGATTCTGGTCAGTATTGTAAGATCTGCTTTAAAAGGAAGGCACGGGCAAGATTGGAAGGAAAGAAAAGTCCACGTGAGGAACAATGGTAGTTTGGGTTGGGAGGAGGTGGCGGTGTGGATAGAAATAGGAGATCAGAGCTGAGCTATATAGAGTTTCTGCCAGCCGAAGTTGGTGATTTACTGTATATCAGATGAACAATAGATAGGAAGAAAGAAATCAAGAATGGACACTCTGTTATTACTCTGAGGAACTGGACAACTGATGACATGAACTACTGATATGAACAAGACTCAAGGAAGAAATGGTTTCTCACACACACACACACACACACACACACACACACACACACAGAGTTTCCAAACAATTTACATATTGCTAAGGAAATAAACCAGTCTGGAAACTCTGACAACTAGGCATTACAAACTTCATGGCATTCTGGAAAAGGAAAAACCGTAAGTGGAGTAAAAAGATTAGTGGTTGCAGAGTTTTAGGCTAAAGAATGGAGAAATGAATTGATGGAGGACAGGAGATTTTTAGGACAATGGCTTATTTTGTATGATATTGTAATGGTGGACGCATGTCATTCCACATTTGTTAAAACCGAAAAAAGGTACAACACAAAGAGAGAGCGTTAATGTAAACTACTAGTAATCGTGTCGATATTGGCTTATCAGTTATAACTAATGTACCTCATCACTGCAAGATGTCAATAGTAATGGAAAACTAGGTGGAGAAGTGGTGGGAATATTGGAACTCTCTGTACTTTCTGCTCAGTTTTTCTGTAAACCTAAAACTGCTCAATAAATAAAATCTGTTAGTCAAAAACATGTGATAGATCACAAAAAATGAATTTATGCTATTTCAAAATAACACTAATAAAATATTCTAAACATTTTTTTAAAGATTTTATTTATTTATTTGAGAGAGAGGTAACAAGAGAGAAAGAGCCTAAGCAGGGGGAGAGGGAGAAGCAGACTACCTGCTGAGCAGGGAGCACAACTTGGGACTCAATCCCAGGATCCTGGGATCATGACCTGAGCTGAAGCTAGACGCTTAACCTACTGAACCACCCAGGCGCCTTTAGTAAACATTTCTGTAATTAAACCTAATGTATCAATATTACAGTCCTTGGGAGAAGTTATAATAGTTCCAGCTTGATATATTACTACACTTTTGAGGTACCACTAAAAAAATAAAGAGAAATAGCATTGCAAAGCATTTCTTTTTAACAATGATTCTTCCAGATTATTGAGTATACATTCTCATTTTCTCTGAACTAGAGGAAATATTTCTATAATATCATTATAATCCTGTAGGCCACAGAATGTAATAAAAACTGATATCCATGAGTAGACATTTTAATAGGTTAAATTAATTTGAATGATCTCTCAACTATTTCTTTTCTTCTTCTTTGATATCCAATAGTAAGGAGTATATTATTTTGAAATATTGAGTGCCAGAGGGAGTTTTAATAAACATCATTTAATTATCTATCTCCATGATTATAAAAAGGGAAATGAAGCCAAGTTTCCTGACATATTTCCAGTTTTATGATTAAAAATGAAAACTTTACTTTGTAATATTTATTGATATAGGAACTGTGCATATTTCACATTTTTGTAATTAAGCATGGATATTGTTTTATGACTACTTCAAGACCTCTATAGGAAATGACTGCCAGTAATTAGGGAATTTAAACTTCTTGGTTTCCTTATGAAATCAATTGAACTTTGTTTTTCATGTTCTTTGCAGTCAATGACTAGCAGCACAGTCTTAGAAAACTTATGGAGATGGTGGAGATCTTCCATATCTTCATGGTCAATACAGTAGCTCCTAGCCACGTGTAGCAACTGAGCCAATGAATACTGGCTGATATGAATGAGAAACGGAGTTTTTAATTTAATGTAATTAATATAAATTTAAATAAGACTGAAAGGTAAGAAATGAATGGATTAATATTTTTGCATTTCTCTGAGCCACATCCATCCTGAAAAATAAACATTACATATCTATAAGTGTAACTGGTATTATGCACTTTTGTTGATGTTATACCATGAGATTTGGGATGTTTTAATTGATATTACTCAAGAACATAGTGCTTTTAAACAGATAGTTTTGAATAAATGAGAGCTATTCAAGAAGATGACCAAAACAACCAGGGTCAATCAAAGAAAGAAAGAAAGAAAGAAAGAAAGAGAAAGAAAACAAAGCAGTGAGAAGTAAATATTTTAGTTAAGTAGAATAGAAGTTTTTCCAAAAGTAAGGAAAATCTTCTTCATTTTAAAAATGGTCAATGAAATTAATGATTTCAGTTAGTTTACTCTATCTAAACCCATTTAATTTTCAAATTTTTTTTGAGCTGGATGCAATTATTCCCATTTCTGAATGGGCTTATTGAAGTTCAGTGAGTTTTAGTCAATCAGGCAACAGTTAAGTAGCTGTGTTGGGATTTTACCTACATTGTTTGGATACAAAATCTATGTGGTCATATGCTATCTTCAAGAAAAATAAATTCTTTGAGTAAAGAGTATTAACGCACACCTCAAAAAACCTATTGTATTAATTTACTGGGGCTGCCATAACGAAATACCGACTAGATGGGTTAAACATCATAAACTTATTTTCTTATGGTTCCGGAGGTTGAAAGTCCAAAACAAATGTGTCAGCAAGCCTGGTTTGCCCTGAAAACCTTCTCCTTAGCTTATAAATGGCGATCCTATTTCTGCCTTTTAACATGGTCATCCTTGGTGTCTTTTTGTGAGTCCTAATCAATTTTCTTGTAAGGACACCCATCATATCAGATTAGGAGCTATTCTAATGACTTCATTTCAATTTATTCATCTCCTAAAGACATTGTCTCCAAATACAGTCATAACGAGGTACTTGGGACTAGGGCTTCAACACATGTATTCTGGGAGGACATAATTCACTCCAAAACACTTATGAAAACTGAACTGAACTATTATTGTTTGAAATATATTAAGAAACATCATGATAATTTTTGTTTAAAACAATAGATTCTGTAGAATATATGAGAATTATTGAACAGAGATAAGTGGCAAAGTTAATAATAAATAATTTCAATCTAAACATTTCTATGAAAGTAAATAATAAATTTGCCTAAGTTGATAAAATTATATTTGTTCTCTTAGAATAACTGGTTGTTACCTGTCTGATGATTTGTAGGATATTTTAAAGAAATGAAATATTAAAAAAAAAAATCTCTCCTTATAAAGATGTTTAGGTGACTTATTTGGTGAAAAGAGAAAATTAAGAAAAAATAGTATTCACATCGTTTTAAGTTCAGGACCCGGGAATACTTATAGGCAATTTAATGTCTTAAATACTTGAAGTATTTTCTGTGAAATTGTGTTTATTATGCTTACTTTTTACATAAAATGTGTGATCTTGCTGGAAGACTGATATATTAACTCAGATAGTATCTGAATTAGTATAGATTCTAAAGTGATTCCAACTGAATCAATATAAATTCATTGACCAGAAACAAGAAGATGAGTAAGGATGCACAAAACTATAGGTACACAAGAACAGGATTAACATGATACAAAGAAATGGAGACAAGTCATTGTAAACTAATGCCATGAACAACTGGAAATAGTTACAGTAACCACATAATGGGATCAGGCTGAGGTTGAATCTAAGGAATTTTACAAGTCAGAACAGATAAATGGAAAATAAAAAAATAGTTTTGGTTTATTTTTATTTAAACATGTTCGTTCTGATAATATTGTACTAAGAAAAAAATCAAGCCTGTAGAGACTACTTATTGTTAAGTATTTTAGTGAAGTATAATTTATAAAAAATTGTTACAATAACATAAAGCATTCTGAACACTGCATCTTAAGGGCTTCTACATTTATGTCTTAAAGATCTGAAAAAAATATTTATGACATTTACTCCTTAAAACAATTGATTTATGACTAGCAGCATCAAATCAAAGTCTTACCTAACAATAAAGTAAAAAGAATGAAAAGGCATAATGTTTAATAAAATAATCCATTTCTTACTGTATCTTCGGATAAAAGGATTCTTTACATCCTGCTGAAAATAAATCTTCAGTAAATAATGGGCGGTACCACCTTGCATGACTGCTATTCCTGGTTATCAGTAAAAGAATCTAAACAATCCCTTCAGAACAAAGAAGATGTGTAAGCCTGCAGGAGTGGAGCTGGAGGACGTTCATTGTAACAGAAGGAGGATATGATGATTTAAGCTGCCCATGTATAAAATTGCCTTATCTTTGCCTTTTCTGAATCCAGAGCAAGATTTGATAAACTATTTTTAGTTTCCATTTATATTTCACATAATTACTTATAGAGTTCCTGCTAATTGAAATAATACATTACCTAAAATATAATAAAATGCTAAAAATTAATTTATCATTATTTTGGTGTTCTTGCCATTTCTTTTATTTATTCTTCTGAAGACAAGTGCTTAAAATATGCATCATTACCCAAATTTTCATTCACTCACTTCCCTGATTTGAACAAACCTCTGATTCTTTCTAGCCTCTGCTGAACTCTAGGATCTTTGCCACATGCCGCAAAATAAATAAAAACTAGAATTTATTTTTAAACATTGATCTTACAGTAGTTAGTGAAAATGGCAGCTTTAAGTTAATATTACAATGCGGTGAGCAAAACAATGGGAATGAAGTGTGGTAGGGAATGGTAGATAGAGAGTAATCATCTCTCTGTGTCTGCGGAAAATTTTATGTTAACTTTGGGACTTAAAGAAAGAGTAAATTGTGTAAGACTGATGAAAAAAAAAAAAAAACCTGAAACAAATAATACTTCAATAATACTTCAATGTTACTTAGTTGAATTTAAATTTAAAAAAAATGTAAAGAAAAAAAATTAGCATAAAGTTCACTTAAAGTATTAAGAACAGGTGAAGCATCGGGAAGGTGGAGGCTTGAGTGAATTCCTAATAGAAACTGAAGAGGTGGTTGAAGGCATTGCTGAAATAGTAATTTGGAGCCAGGTATGTCGGGGTTTTTTTGTCCGTCTAGCCAGTTTGGATTTCGTCTTGTAGCCATTCAATAGAGGGTTTTAATCAGAAACTGAGGGTCATAGTGAGGAAAGTTAAAGTATTAGGAGATATATGGGAATGGGAAGAAACTAGGAGCAGATACCAGTTGTGAGGTGTTATAACAACCCAGCTGAGAAATGAAAAAAAGATAGCAGCTTCACTCAAACAAGAGAAGAAAAGCTAGATTCAAGCAATAGGTGAGAGTTAAAAATTGTCATGGTCTGAATGCCGCCCGAATGGCAGGAGTATAAGGGAATAAGAACTTGAAGACAAAAGTTTTCAGTCTCAAAAATTGGGTAGATGGAGATGCTGTTAACAGGAGACACGAGATAATGTGGGTAAGAAAAATTTTAATCTATGTGCAAAACTTGGACCAGCTAGGTGGCTCAGTTGGTTAGCCCTCTGCCTTCAACTCAGGTCATGGTCCTGGGGCCCTAGGATTGAGTCCCATGTCTGACTCCCACTCAGCAGGGAGCCTGCTTCTCCCTCTCCCACCCCCGTTCATGCTCTCTCTGTCCCTATTCTCTCTTTTTCAAATATTTAAGAAAATCTTTAAAAATACATATATGTGTTCAAATTTTTACAAATTCACAAATTCTGAATTTGTGAGAATGTGAATTTTTAAATTAAATCTTCACTAATATTTAATTGAATATGATAGAAAAGCTAATTATTTTTCACTATGAGGAGAAATGACCATTTTCTTTATCTCCAAGACTTGATTTTTGCGATGCTAGTCATTCTAGGATTAACTCACTACCCATAGACTGGATCATATAAATCATACTTTGCAGAATTTAGTAATAAGATTTATTTTAATAAGCATATGTATTTTAGACATGAAAAATATTCTTTTGCATTTTAGCAGATGATTTCACCGTGATCTTTAATGGAAATATTTAGTTGAAAGTAGTGTTGTTTGTCTTGTCAAATTCATAATAAATTACGCTTGTCCAAATGCAGGTTAAATTTCCGCCCTTAACCTTTTTGCTGCCTCCCTGTCACACTTTAAATTGTCTAAAAGTAGAAATATGAGGAAGAATAACTATGTATTTATGAAATTCAGTCATATATACAGACATTCGTATCTCTTCTGGGCTTGAGCCTGGGTGACACCATGGCTTCCTCCAGCACATCCTCAACCTCGCCCAGTTTCCTTAGCGCTGATGGACCCCCGGGAGAGTCGGCTGCCCTCGCTCTCCAGCCCTCAGCCAGGGACCTGCACTGACGCTCTGTGATGTGCGCAGGGTAAGATCTCGTGCGGCAGAGTCTGGCAGCATGCCGACCTCCCCTCTCGACACCCGTCCCCCAACTCGAGGCCATGTGATATGGGAAACATCTTGTTCCCCGCCACATGTATTCTGCAGGAATGGCAGAGAGAAATCTTGTAGGGAGGGGCCATGTCACCACTCGAACTGTTCTTCCCAGCCTGGTGGCAAGGACCACATCTGCTAGACCCCAAGGCTAACCTAAGGCTAACAAGCAGAATTTCTCTCCCTCCTGTTCACCAATATCCACAAACTTTGTAAGGGAAACTTACAAAGTTTTCCTCCTTTGTACTTTTCTGAACTCATTCTGAGAAATTAATGATCAAAGAATCTAAATTAATAAGCGTCTGCCTTCGGCTCAGGTCATGATCCCCGAGTCCTGGGTTTGAGCCCCGCATCAGGCTCCCTGCTCAGCGGGAAGCCTGCTTCTCCCTCTCCCACTCCCCCTGCCTGTGTTGCTGTATCTCTGTCAAATAAGTCAATAAAATCTTTAAAAAAATAAAATAAAATAAATCACTTTTGAAATGTTGCACCTGTTCCAATTCTGATTCCCTCCACCCCAGATCTGTTATATGAAGAACAAATCACTTGCTTTTTAAAGTAGCAGTTTAATTTTGTTTTAAGATTTTATTTATTTATTTATTAGAGAGAAAGTGAGAGTGAGAGCACATGTGTGCATGGGCTGGGGGAGAGGCGATGGAGACGGCGAGCCAGCCTTCCTGCTGAGCGGGGAGACCCAAGCAGGCTCCATCCCAGAACCCAGAGATCATGACCTGAGCCAAAGGCAGCCACTTAACACACCGAGCCCTCCAGATGTCCTTAAATTAGCAGTTCAAATGGATACTTTACTCTTTATCAGTCAGCTGCCTCCAAAGGAAGGGATGCACCTCAACGTACTGGTCAGTTGAGAGAAATTCAGAAAAGACATCCAGTAAAGTAGAAAATGTCACATTCCTAGAATCTTTGCAATGTCATTATTGTAGACTGGAAAGATTTCATCAATAATCAAGAGGTCTGTGTTCACTAAATGGTCCTCTCAACTTGGGCACATGAAATTCTCAGGGCTTTGGCTCCTTCATTTATAAAGTCTAAAAAAGAAAGAAGATATATATTGAATTAAGTTTGAAGTCTCTTTTGTTTCTATGAGGTCATGACATAAAATGTGCTGAATATTATTCAATTATTTTTCTATTTAAAATGATTTCCCCTTTAATATTCTTAAATTTTCATTCTTTTCTGTCCTTTATAATTAATAAATTCAATCTTTAAACACATGAAAATCTCATCAATTTTGTAAGTATTTAAAATATGGAGAACTTTATGAAAATAATAATATGGGAAAGAAAATACTGTATGTGCATGCTAACAAGAAAACTGATCAACATTTTCTGCTTTCTTCAAAATTATCTATTACGGCATTCATTCACAGGATCTAGGGAAGTAATCCCCAAGTGCTATTTGCTATAATTTTGTAGCTTGAAAAAAAATTTGTAGAACAATAAAGACATAATCACAGAGCTAGTTAAATCATTAATTGAGGCAGTTGAAAAGCCAGATGAGTTTTTTGTTCAATGAAAGAACAGTTCCTTCAATAAATGAAGTTGGAGGGTGATTCATTTTAAAATTATTTACTCTTTATGCTTTAAACAAACATTTATTAGTCAGTCAGCATCTGCTTACTAGGCACTGTTAGAAGCACTGAGAACAGAAGAGGATGCTGTTACTATAAATGAAGCTCACCTATTAGTGGAGAGACAGACTTATTGAGAGACAAAGGAATGTAAAACAAAAACAGAAACAAAAACAAAACTGAAAAATCTATAATGAATGATACATTACGGGAGCAGACAGGTAACTCATTCATTTAGGTTGGGCTAAGGAAACTGCAAAAATCTGGTAACTCAATTGAATTAAATTATGCAATAATCATAATAGCAGAGGAAATTCAGGGTGGCTGAAGCTTCCTTCTCTGGCCTCAGAACATTATATGAAGGGGATGGGCTTCTTTCTCCCTCACAGAACCCATAATTTTATAAAGTACCCTTTCGTTTAAAAACATGGATAGAATAAATAAAACTAAGAGGTTATAAACACCAAAAGCATCATAGTGAAGGAGCGAGGTTATCCAGTAGATATACTGATTGGCAAACAGTGAGTTAGAGAATAGACCTCATTTTCTCCTAACTAGGAACATAGACTTTTTCACTGGGACCGTTACTTCGTTGAGCATCCCTATAGCTCTAGCCCAATGCATTCATGAGCTCCTCCATATCTTTGATCGTGGTTCTTTTGTTTTTGTTTTTTTTAATACAAAATGTTGTACACGTTTGTCAGGGATAATAAATATATGGCACATGTGCTACCTCCCCTTTTCCTCGCAATCCAGAAGCCTTTGCTATTACAACCTTAAACTGATTTCTTCTGAGAGTGAATGTGACTTGGAATCCTATTACATACATCGAAGACAGCCTCTAATTTATCATATTTAGAATTAAACTAAAAATTCCTCTCTCCTCTTCTTAGGTTTATGTTACGTACTATGTCTGTTTTGAGCCCCTTTTTAAAGTGAATGATCTCCGTTGTTACTGATGCTACGCTATTCTCCATTAGTGTCTGTCCTAAGAATCAGAACCCGGTAGTGTGACACTTACTGATTCCTGATTTTTTTTCCATGTATGTTTATCTTCTGTTCCAAAGCAAAGAACGCATTTCCCTCAAGAACATTTGAGAACTTGAGTCTTGGTTATCCCATGCCCAAAACAATGGTGGTCATAAATCAGACAATTATTATCTTTTGATTGAGGTATGGATATTACACAAGCTTTTTATGCCTTGAAAAAGCAAACAGAAAGAAAATAATACTTGTTTTATTAAGTAAAAAAAGTATGAGATGAAGTCAAAAGTCACTGTTTTAAGGCAGCAGAAAAATAAGAACATATGTTTATGTTAACCAATTATGTGATGTTTAAATCAACAACTCCAAGCCAAACTGCCTTTTTTTTTTTTTTAATATGGATAAACTCCAATAGAAAATATACTTTATTTGTGCATTAACAGTTATGGCTTTCTCTTGGGGGAGAAGTTATTTGGCCATATATGGGTTAAATATTGCTCTCACTGATTAAAAGACAATAAAAATGGCTTTTTAGAAAGACTGAGTCAGAGTTCACTTTGGTCTTGACCTCCGGTATGTTTTGGGAGTTCTAAATAGAGATCCCATCTTCAGATTCCTGATGTGGAGAATTTATCAAAGAATCCATTCAGTAAATAATACTCACCAAGCCTGCGTGTATTAATGGACCTCTATAAGCTCCTTTTCCCCCACAGTTGCAGTATCTACCAGACTGCTTTCTCTTCCAACAACAGGTTTCGTCTACCATGCTGACCTCCAAATTAAAGATTCCCCACTGCCCAGGGCTAACACCCAGGTATTGTGCATTATTCTTAGGCAAGGGCCTTCTGTGCTCTGGTTTACTTTACTCTTATCTGCTACCATTTACCCCTTTGCACTCCGTGTTGCAGCAAGAGTGTCATAACTCACAGATCTTCCTTTGAACAAGCTTTCTGGCCTATGCGCCCTTATCAGATTCTCTGTCTAGCAAATTTATAGTCTTCCTTAACATCCCAGTGTATCCACGACCTCCATGTTCAACCGAGATTAACGAGGCCCTCTTACTTCCTCCACGTGGTGAGGGAATAGTGAATGCCCCTCTGCTTTCCAGCTGTTAACCTATGCTCACTTTTATACTCCAATTCTAATATGTTTTAATGCATTTATCTGGTTGCAAGTCTGCCTACCTTATTAGACCATGAACACTTGATGTCAAGAACCGTGATGTACTCATCCATGTTTCCAGTGACGAGGACAGTAACCAATACATAGTGGATGTTCAGTGAACATTTCCAATTCATAAGTAGGGCCCGTAGAATGGACATCTGCTACCAAGTTTTCCACCCAGCACATGTGGTTTCTGAAATTCATTTCCTCCTTTTTAGTGGGTGCGTTCTGAGGAATAAAGGCAAAGATGCTCTATTTCCTCTGTTTTCTGTATTTTTTTTTTCTTCCGTCTTTTCCCACTCCCCACCTTTCAATTCTTTGGACCTCCGAGAACTGGACACAACTCAAAATAAAGGTGTGTGTGTGTGTGTGCCTGCATATGGGAAAGATAATGATTTCATAAAACAAGAGTATTCTTGCTTTTTTATATGTACTGATAGATTTCTGTTATATGGGAAACATTCTTACTAAAATGGATAATTCTTATTTATTTGATACCAAATTGATTTATATAAAATAATGATACTTTCAGGCTTAATCACTGACCCAAAGCCTTTTATTTTTCACTTGTCATTCTTTCCTTTCTTTTCTTTCTCTTTTTCTAAGTAGGCTTTACACCCAATGCGGGTCTTGAACTCATGCCCCTAAGATCAAGGGTTGCGTCATCTGATCGACTGAGCCAGGCAGACAACCCCATTTGCTGTTATTTCTTATGTTGTACTTTTATGTCTCTAGCCTAGCTTGAAATGATGATTTTTTAACCTTATTAAATAATTACCTACTTTCAAAATATGCCTGCCCTCCATTATGAAAATGTTTCCAATGTCCCTTTAGGGAAGGGATACTAATGATGTTTTCAGCAACTGCTCGGGATGATTTGAAGTAGAATGATACAAGGTTTGCAATCTAAAGCATGACAATGAAGCATTGTTCCATTTATTGGACGCGTAAGGTGCTTAGTGATCTTGATCATAAAACAGAAAAAGAGAATTGAATCTTTGACATGAAAAGTATTTCACTTCCTATATATATATATATATATACATACAGACACACACACACACACATACACAATGGCAGGTGTTTATTATTTGGTCAGAATCATTTTCTAATATTATTTTTAGCTAAAGAAGTACTATTCTGCCTCTAAAATGCCATGTTTTAGGGTAAAATGCCGCTCACAGTATGTTTTAATAAAAGCGATTCACCTTGGAAAAGGCAGGCATCTGTCAAATGTCTGGTCATGGACAGCCTGATCAGAGCCTTCAGGAATGTCGAAAGTACAGTTGAAGAGACAGAGAAAGAATTAAATGAGAATGCTAGTTCCTTTGATATTATCCTTACCTTAAATAAAATAAGTAGAAATAAAGCAAGTTTTGGATTAATTTTTCAGTTAAGTGTACTGAAACGACTTAACATTTCCTATTGTATGAAGTTGTCCTGCCATCGCTTGATTTTTCTGTGGCGTATGAACAACTAGAGATGTTTTGCATTTTTTATTAAACACATCATGAAGAAAGAGCATACTTTTCACCTTCCATAAAAAGTCTGACACAGTTTAATGACTAATAATTTTTGAGGGCTTAGTTTATGACAGAAATATGTTAAGCACTTTATGGATGATAGAGAATTTAAGGGGCACCCCACAAGGGTTCACTGCTCTGTTGTCTCCCGGTGCTAGGAGTGGATGTGGAATCTGAGCTCCGTAGGACCAGCGGGAGGGCCAAAGAGAAACCTAAAAAAATGCAGCCATTTTCTGTGAGTATAAATTTTTTATTTTTAAGGTTCTTTATTACTTAGAGAATTTACATGACTGTGCCAGCCTGGAGGCGGCCATGGTACAGCCCTCATGGTGGCCCTGGTGCCAGCCACAGCCGTTTCCAAGAACCAGGGTCTTTAAAGAGAGAACAACTGGGGTAAGAAAAAGAGAATCCACACGAGTATCCACGTTCATAAAGTTGCGTTTTTCAGGCTCCTTTTCCCTAGACTTTTATTTTGGATCAGTGGTAACAGTCACAATTCCCTTCCACTTTTCATTTATTCACTCCAGGGTACGCACCTAATTTGTGGCAGATCTGGGAGAAGGTGTCAGGGGAGAGGAACACAGGGGGCAAGACCTTGAGGCAATTTTTAGTGGCTGGACCTGTGTGTCAACCATGTTGCTTTCCTCTGGAAGTTAAAAAGACAGGAGATTTTCAGAGATGCATTTCGGAATGACACGGAAGTGTCAACAACCACTATCTATGGTAGGGTTGCGGCCGGGCCTGCAAAGGTCAGCCAGGTTAGTGATGTGCTTCTGAACTATTTAGGAATTCCGTCCTCTCTATTTGGTAAACTAAGTTCAGTAAGAGGAATTTTTGTGTTTATTTAAAAATGTCTAAAAAATAAATAAATAAATAAATATAAAAATGTTTAACTGAATTGAAACTTCATTAAATAGAAACATAAAATCACTGCCTCAGTAAAGAAAATAATAGTTAAAGACAGCTTTATTAACTCTTTTATTAATTTGAGAAGCACAGTACTGACTGATAAGCACAATGGGATGCCAAATCATTATTTAAACACAAGAGTCTTAAAGATGGAAGCATTAAAATAATCTCCAACACCTGGGCAAAATTAATCATTAGCTTATAAAGAGATAGTCTTTCACTCTGACAGACTAGAGAGGCAAAGAAAAACCATATATTAAGAAATGTTTAGAGTGACATTTTTAAAGCATTCTTCCACAATTTGTTGGGGGTACAATAGAGGAGAAAAAACACAATACCTTATATATGAAATTCATCAGAAAGAGTAAGGGCTAATTTTCATGTTCCTCTTTCCCCCCAAATCAAGTACAATATAATTCTACATTTCAGCATTTAGGCAGAAAATTAAGTATTACTAGCAAAGCTTACCAGCTGTCAGGAGGGGGACATTTTAAACTTGAAATCCTTAATTACATTGCCCCAAACCTCTATCAGAACATATTAATAACTGCAACAATAGAAGTTATTAAATATAAATAGAAGATAATAATTATGACCGATACACGTTTTCTGCCTGAATATTACTTTTCAAAGGTTCCTCTTTGTGGCCTTTCAGAATGTGTTTGCAAGCAGCATGGCAGAGCCTGGTCTCAATTTAGGATGTACATCATGACCCACGTGGTTGGCAGGACTTCCTGAATACTAGTCCTACCATTTGCTTATAGTTTTAAATTCTCTCTGGGGCTTTAAGTATCACATATGCCTCAGGCATGAAATACTTCCCACCTTTGTTACTGTTCACTCTGTATCCTTCATACCTTACTCCAACGATTTCTCGAACTTTAGGAAAAGCTCTGAATGGACCTGAAAGTATGGAAGAACTTGGTCCGTTGTCCTCTATAGGAATCTACAGTAGCTGATCCGTTCTGCAGTTTTAGCAGAATGACCTTACTTCTTGATGTTTTTTCTAGATTGTTAACCTCTTTTCCCTCATGCTGTTTTTCTTTACACAGCAGTTAGGAGTACTTATTTTACCCTCTGGCTGATTTTAGGTTCTTCTGGTTTTAGGCTTTACGGAAATTTTATAATGCTCTATGTTGTGTTTCTCTTTGTGTTTATTTTTATAGTTTTCACTGAGAAGATCAGATCTGTGGCTTTACCATTTTCATTAAATATGGACAATTTCCTGTCATTTTTCAAATACTTTTCGAAATCACATAGATTTACATTAATACATATATATTAATATTATCTCACAGACTACAGTCTGTCCATATTTTTCATAGCAATTTTCTGGTACTTTTTTTCAGTTTTAATATTTTTCTAATACTATGTCTTTCACTTCATTTATCTACCATTATGCATTATCTGGTCTTTCAGTTTGACTTGTTTGGGACGCCTGACTGGCTCAGTTGGTTGGATGTCTGCCTTCAGCTCAGGTCGTGATCTCAGGGTCCTCGGATCGAGCCCCACATCAGGCTCCCTGCTCACTGGGGAGCTGCTTCTGCTTCTCCCTCTCTTCCTGGCGTATGCTCCCTCTCACTGTCTTTGTCTCTTTCTCTTTCTCAG
This sequence comes from Mustela nigripes, assembly GCF_022355385.1. Taxonomy (NCBI): domain Eukaryota; kingdom Metazoa; phylum Chordata; class Mammalia; order Carnivora; family Mustelidae; genus Mustela; species Mustela nigripes. The sequence goes on along the minus strand of NC_081559.1, from coordinate 6,070,687 downwards.
ATAAATAAATAAAATCTTTTAAAAAAAAAGTCTCATAAGTTTTATAAGTTTGACTTTTTCTTCTTTTCCTGTATAGCATTCAATGAACATTTTTTCCAGATATGCATTTATTTATTTATTTTTATTCTAGATGTTATGTTGGATTCTCTCATGTTTTATATTACTATTGTTATGTTTACCTATTTCCTTTAAATCTGAATATAGCTATAATTGTTCTTTTAAAGTGCTTGTCTAATAATTCAGTCATGTTTATTACTTCTGTTTCTATTGCTAGTGACTCAATTTTATCTTGGTTATGGGTCTTATGTTCACGCTTCTTCCTATGTCTAGAAGTTACTATTATTTGCTGGACATCGTAAGTTTTATGTTTTGTTGTCTTCCTTCAACGATTCATTCTTCCTTTCTTTATTCTTTTTTTTTTTTAAGATTATTTATTTATTCATTTGACAGAGAGATCACAAGTAGGCAGAGAGGCAGGAAGAGAGAGAGAGAGAGAGAGAGAGAGAGAGAGAGGAGGAAGCAGGCTCCCTGCTGAGCAGAGACCCCGATGCAGGAATCGATCCCAGGACCCCGAGACCATGACCTGAGCCAAAGGCAGAGGCTTTAACCCACTGAGCCACCCAGGCACCTGTCCTTTATTCTAAAAAGCACTTAAGTTCCTTTTAATTTTCTTGAACCTTGTTTTTAGGTTGCTTAGAACAGGTTTGGAGTCATTTTTGTAATAGTTTAGATGATTTAAAAGAGTTCAGACTATTACTATTAAGGTTTATGCCTTCTGGACTCTGTTAAATACCTCAACAAGGCTCTTCACTTTAGCTAGTCTGAATTCAAACATCTCCGAGCCCCGTGTGAACTTCAGCAGACAGCTTCTTGGTTGTTCCTTGTTTGGTTTATGGAGGGCCACTCTATGCATGTGCTGCTTAACATGCATCCTCTGCCTTACGGGTACCCTGATAAAGATTGTGTGAGCTCTTTCTCTATGTAGCTCCCACTTCTCTGGATCTATATTCTACACATTCAAGATACCTCGTTTTCTCTGAATTCCAATCTCTTTATCCTCAGTTCAGCGTGGCTGTTGTGTTCTTCCTGGATTTCCCCCATCTACAGTTCGAGACAACACTGTTCCTATTTTTATGTTTCTGCATGATCAGTGCTTTCTTAGAAAAGAGACATCTAAATTATAAGATGATTGAATGACACACATACCTGGGAAGTTTGAGACTGCATTCAAGAGACTTAAACAGAGTCCCCCATTGAAACCATTTGCTTATGTTCTAAGAATAATAAAACTCAATGACATCTCTATATATTCCTTCTAGATGAAGGAAAACTAGAGATTTTCCCTTCCCTCTCCAGAGAAAACTTGTTTACATTTAGAGTAAAGATCTTTCTTGCTGTCTCTGAAAAGTTGGATACTCAGATGTGCCAACATCTGCTCTCTAAGATCAAAGTTTCATAATTTCAGAATTTCTCTCCTGTGGTACAAATACATGCCTATGATAGCTGGCTCAAGTGTCATCTCATATGGAATTAGAGTATGAGGAGCTGACCCAAAATGCTCTGGACAAAAATAAGAAGTCTGTTTTCTTTTTTTTTTTTTTTTTTTTTTTTTTTTTTAAAGATTTTATTCATTTATTTGACAGAGAGAAATCACAAGTAGACAGAGAGGCAGGCAGAGAGAGAGAGGAAGGGAAGCAGGCTCCCTGCTGAGCAGAGAGCCCGATGCGGGACTCGATCCCAGGATCCCGAGATCATGACCTGAGCCGAAGGCAGCGGCCTAACCCACTGAGCCACCCAGGCACCCAAGAAGTCTGTTTTCTTATCCAGATAACTTGAACATGTGTGTGTATGTATCTATAGGAAACTGACTGGTTAGCTCACTTGTAATTAGGGTAAACTCTCAAACCCTTTACAGTTTGTGACTTAACTTAGACCGTGGCCAGAACATGACTCTCAGAGATAAACCTTGATTATCATAAGACTCATTTCATTTAATTACATTCTCTCAGATATTATATTCTTTAGCTATTATTACCTAATAATCTAAAAATATATTTCTGGTCCAGAGAAGCAGAAATAAATGCCTACTGAACGTTGCATTTTTGGTTAGGGTTAGATCACCAATTTTTGCATGGTGATGAACCCTCTAATTGCTAATAAGACAATTGAGGCTAAAAACTATTACTAATTGGACAATATCAAAATACAGCTTATTTGAAAATTTTAATGGAGGGTATTATTTTTTAACATTGATTGGAGTTATCATCTGAGCTGATGTTCTTATCCTGAGGAATGGAAAGAGATTAAAGGAAGGATGATTAATATGATATGGTCTTTGATTATAGATCATTAAATTGGGAAGTCAAGTTCTCAAAAATGTGATGACAACTGGTAAAATTGTTCTTCTTGAGCAGAATGACATGTCTGACTGTAAAAATAACATGAAGCAAGGCTAAGAATAGACAGCATGAAGTATTTGCATGTTGTATTGAGTTACTGCTCTAATTTTAAGAAATCATAGAGAGGAAAATGGAAGCAGCCTGATTGACAGTAATGCATAATTATCACCAAAATCATTAAAGCATTTCTATGCTCTTTAAAAAACATGACACAAATTTTGGGTCCATTAGATTTCAACGACATCCTTGTGGTAGCCTAGAGGATTTGACGGAGAGCGTGTTTAAGTGTGAACTATACTGGTTGTCTTTCATGTCAACACAGTTACTACAAATGTGACGTTTTCATTACTGTAATTTCATGCCACCTAGTTTACTCGGGCTTCATGGAAAATTTGGAGTTGAAATTATTTGAAATAGATACTTTGTAATTTATTTTATTTGCTTCTATTTTTATCCCAATCATTTATGAAAATATTTACTCCAAAATAAAAATAGACACCCTTGATTCACGAAAATATTAGTAGAAATTAGCTCAGGCCACTCTCTTCCATTTTGTCACATGTCTTAAAGCACTGTACCTCGGAAGGGAAAAATAAACCTAACAGCATAAAGAAGTAAAAGCAAAATAAGACTATGTGATGAAAAAATGTATACCAGTCATGGAAATAAGGTAATTTCAATTAAATGGCAAGAAGTTTAGGTGTAAAGCATTAGTGCAACTTTGAAAAGGGTGCTTCCTCATAAACAGTCTGAACTGTGCTTATGGTACTATTTATTGGAATCATATTCCAGAGGTTTTCATGGCTTTTGTGTCAGTGGAGTTTCACCATCTCAATGTTAAGTGGAGATTCAGAGCATGGCCCCCAACCTGAATTTTTTCCTAAAAACCATCACTCCTGAACTTATTTAAAAAGTAAATATTTAGATTAAAATTGTAAAAGTCCAAAAATATTATAAATGTTGGGAGCAGAATTAGAGCTTTTCTCACAATGAATATGATAATACAAATGCATAATATGAAAATATCTGAGTCTTTATAAACTCAAATTTAAAGGAACTAGGAAAACTTCTTAGAAAGTGCTTATACTATATTATTTCTCTACCACATTTACCTTAAAAAATTAACATAAGAGGGGAAAAAAAAGCATGCACACCTTACTTTTTTCCTATGGGTTAGTATCTAGTGATGCTATCCCAGATAATCTGATTGAAATAGAAGATCAAACGATAATGTGCTTGTATGAGAAGTATGAATATAAGTATTTGATATAGAAGTGAATTTCAAGCCCAGAAGTACTTTTTGGACCACAGAAAACCAGGCAATTTGTTCTTCTCTTAGTGTAATTAAAAAATGGCTAAATATATAACACAGTTAACTTTACGCATGTTCTGGATTTTCCATCAACTTAGTAACTTTCTGAGTTTTCAGAAGCTAATTTCACTACTTGAAGCTATTTGATTACTCATAGAAAACTTTGTAGTAAGGAAAAACTTCCTTTGAGAAATATCAAGTCTAGTAGGAGTACATGAAGTAGGCACAAAGATAGCCCACCTATTTTTTTAAAACATTACTCTGGGTTTTTACTATTTATGGGTTTATAGACTATACGTACTTAATTTTTTAAATAAATATTTTAGTTAAGAATGAAAAAGGTCCAATCACTTTGCACAAACAGTTTGGCACTTTCTTAAATGTTAAGCTTATTCTTTAATCCAGTCATTTTATTCCCCCCCCAAATATATATATATATATATATATATATAATATATATAATATATATATATAATATATATATAGACCATATGAAAATTTGCACATAAATGTTCATATCAATTTATTGCCCAAAAGTTGGGAATAACACAAGTATCCATCCACAGATAAAAAGAAAAAGAAATTTACCATATTCATACAATAGAATATTACTCAGTAGTAATGGAATGAACTTTTGTTATACAAACCAAAATGAATGACTCTCAAAATAATTATGCTTCACCAAAAAGCCAGACCAGAAGAGAACATAGAATATTATTGCAACTCTATAAAATGTTAGACAATATAATCTAATCTGTAGTGACAGAAAGAAAATCAGTGATTGTTTGCTTGGGGATAGAGGAGTCTGCATAAAAGGCGGGAGGGTTTGCAAGGTATTACCAGGATACTTTTGATGTGATGGATATGTTCGCTATTGTAATTGTGGTGAGGAATGGTTTCCCTCACTTACGCAAACACACACACACACACACACACGTCAAAATGCATTGTCATATACTTTAAATATACATGATTTATTGATTTCAGTTACACATCAATAAAGGGTTTAAAAATTGCTCACAAAATAGTAATGTTTATTTAAAGAACAGTGAACAGATGTGTATACATATGAGATATATTTTTAGTTATATATCGAATTTTGGAGGAAATGTTTGCTTCAAACCATTGAAAGTACTTTTAGTTTGTTACTATTTTTTTCTCCATTACATGAAGAAAAACCTGTTTCATTATCTTGCTTTTTTCTTAATTAGATCTTGATGTTTGTGAAGCTATGTATTGAGTATTGGAATGACTGCCAGAGAGGAAAATATCTAAATACTAACATATAGAAAAATTAAAATAGTATTTATTTAATGACGTTTCATCCAAATCATTTAAGTCTTAGATTTGGATTTTCTTGCACATAATACTTATTCACCCTCTGTCCACAACTGGTAGAGGCACTGTGTGGGAATATTTTTCAAAACAAGTAGCACAGCTCTATTTTGACAATTGCCATAAAACCACTTGACTTGCCTCTATAATAAGAATTAGTTTTACAAAAATTCCTTTAGGAAGCATAAATAAACCTTTTATTTTTATTGTTTCTTTTTTTGTATAGTTTTTATTTTTTTTTAATTCTGTGAAAAATTTCTCAAAATATTCTTCTCCATGCTGACATCTCAAGAAGTAGTCTACTGAGAAAAACTTCTTAATAATCCAGTGGAATTTATTTCAAGACTGTAAGATTGGTTCAGCTCTGTAGAGTTCATCAATATTAATGCACTATTTAATAGATCTAGCTAATAAAATACCTTTATTATCTTCATGATGCAGGGAAAAATCCCTGTCTGGCAAAAGCAATAGCTATGTCTAGTAAAAATAGTCAAGAAAAAACAAACAGGGATAAATTCTTAACATGATTTTATATGTCACCAAGGGAATTAGATAAAATAAATCAAAGAGTTATCAGAACTGGTGAAGAAAGAGTAAATTATCTTAATTTGCAAGTGATATACTATAGCTGGATCAGGGGTTAAGTATGGCCCTTGGACCAAATCTGGCATGCTCAGGTTTAAAGCTGAATTCCTCTCTGAAATTTCCTCCTGGCCAAGGAGAGTCAGCTCTACTTATATCCCTTCTCCTTCCATATGGCAGTTTGCCTCTAATTATTGGTCAATCCCAGCTCCAAGAGCTTTTAATCCCTTACAAGTATTATATTTAAGAGTTCTCCCCCAATCAAACTGTTTAAAAATATCTCAGTATTTTTTTTTCAAGAAACTTGATCTAATATATATTTGAAGTATACATTAATATAATGTCATATATATATTTGAAGACTTCTAGAAGAAAATGCAGAAAAATAACTTTTGCAATTATGGGATAAGAAAAATGTTTATTAGAAAGGGCAGAAAAAGCACTACCCCAAAGTGTAGAAAAACCACTAGCCATAAAATTAAAATAATATATAAAATTTCTCCAAATTAAAAATATCTGCTCTGGATAAACATCACTAATAAAATGAAGAAGCAAGACACAAGTTAGGAAATAAATGTTTGCAATACACATATCTGACAAAGGATTTGAATCCAAGATAAATGAAGAATTCAGTAATAAGAAATAAACACAATAAATGAGGAAAAGATTTGAATAGCCACAATCACAAAGAAAAAAAGGATGTAAATGATCAGTGGGTTCAAAATCAATAAGTATGTAAATAATCACCAGGAAATTCAGATTAAAGCCATTCTGTGCTTATAAGAATTACTAAAATTTAAAAGATTAATAACACCAAATATTGTTAAGAGTGTAGGGCAGCTAGAAAGTTTATCAACTATTTAATAGAGTATAATATGGTACAGCCACTTTGGAAACTAAATAGTTTGTAGTTTCTTATATAGTAAAATATACATCTATCTCAGTATCTAGTAATTCCACTCCTAGGTATTTACCAAAGACTAACAAAACCATATATGTGCAAAAAATATTCAAGCAAAAAATTTTTTATAAATTTTTTCATAATAGCAAAAAATAGAGATAGCCCAAATACCTGTCAGCAAGTCGAATGTTTAATAATTATGCTGTGTTTGTACAGTAAAATACTATACTAATTAATGACAGAAATAAACAAATAATTGATACTCTCAACAACATGTCTGAATATTCAGATATTATGTTAAGTCAAGGAAGAAGCTAGACACAGAACAGTACCTACTGCATTCTTTGGTTTAATAAAATTTTAGAACAGGCAAAGTAATCTGTGGTGATAAACAGCCAGTCCAGGACTGCACTGTGCTGAGAACATTGAGGGAACTGTTTAAGGCAGTTGGTATATTCACATATCGACTGATGTCGTGGTTACATGGTGCACAAGCATATATATTTGATAAAATACATTTATATACTTAATTTTGTGCTTTGCAGGGGAGGTGTTATGTGAATACTTTCATCAGTAATTTATGCATTAACAAATTCATTTTTTAAAGAATGCAATTAAAGTCACAAGAAGAAAACTCATAAGAAAAGTCAATTAGCAAACCACTCCTTGAAGATCAAAATAGTGATATCAATTGATAGCCGAAACTGGATGAAAAATCATGAAGATCAGTTTTAAAATCTGTTAAAGTGCTTGGTGGAGTTTTAAAAAGTCACATTTATTTAAATAGGCATATAAGTACTGTGTATTATCTGAGGAAACACCACTGAGAATATAGGAAAATGGGATAATTGGATATAGAATAGTAAAGATGGATATATTAAAAGAGAGCTGGGCAGAACAATAATAAATGAAGTTCAGACTTAGATTAGATATTATTCTAATGGTAGAATGCCTCCAGGCTCAGTTATTAAACTCAAAGAATTGAACATGAACAAGATTAGCAGATTTTGCATCTCTCATAATGGGAAACCAAACAACCAAATTCAGAATTATATATAAGAAAACAAACAAACAAACAAACAAACACAAATGCCTCAGTCAAAAATCAAGGTAAGGGGAAAAAGAAATAAAACATTTGATTCTAACAATAATACTAGCCCACCTTGAAAGAAGCAGGGGAGGGGCATTTAATTTATGAGGTGGGTTCCAAAGGAAAGAAAGGAAATAAATAAGAAAAGAGAATGCTTTAAAAAACAATGCCTTAGTGCATGACAGAAATAGGTCTTCAATAGGCTCTTGCATCATAAGACTCAGAAACATCCACTGAAGCATCTGCTCAGATGTAGCTATCTGGCATTCTGTTTGAGGATAAAACCCGGTAGATTGTCTAAATTTCATCATTCATGTGCTGCTGGGTCTTTGGTATGGAGCTCAACAGCATAAAATGCTGTTTTGGAAAAATAATTTTGCCTGGAGTAAGTGCATCACAGCTTGAAGAATGACATTAAAAAATATATTTGATTAGCTATTGATAGTGACATATCTTGTTTTCAAAGATTTATTTATTTGAGAGAGAGAGAGCACAAACAGGGAGAGGGGGAGAGGCAGAGGGAGAGAGAGAGAGAATCCATTAGCAAACTCGCTGCCAATCAGGGAGCCTGATGTGGAGCTTGTTCTTAGGACTCCGAGATCATGACTTAAGCCAAAATCAAGTCAGTCACTTAACTGACTGAGCCATGCAGGTGCCCCTCTTTTAGAAAAATGTTGAGCTATTTAAGTATGAGGATCATGAAAAAAATTTTTTAACTATTTTTTTTTCAGCATAACAGAATTTATAGTTTATGCACCACACCCAGTGCTACATGCCATAAGTGCCCTCCATAATACCCACCACCTGGTACCCCAACCTCCCAGCCCTTCAAACCCCTCAGATTGTTTTTCAGAGTCCACAGTCTCTCATGGTTCACCTCCCTTTCCAATTTCCCCCAACTCCCTTCTCCTCTCTAAAGTCCTCCATGCTATTTGTTATGCTCCACAAATAAATGAAACCATATGATAATTGACTCTCTCTGCTTGACTTATTTCACTCAGCATAATCTCTTCCAGTCCTATCCATGTTGCTACAAAAGTTGGGTATCTGTCCTTCCTGATGGAGGCATCATACTCCATAGTGTATATGGACCACATCTTCCTTATCCATTCGTCCATTGAAGGGCATCTTGGTTCTTTCCACAGTTTGGTGACTGTGGCCATTGCTGCTATGAACATTAGGGTACAGATGGCCCTTCTTTTCACTACATCTGTATCTTTGGGGTAAATACCCGGTAGTGCAATTCCTTTTAATGGGCATTTCCTTGATGACTACTTATTCTATTCATTATATGAGTACTTAAATTTGTATCTTATTGGTCATTCATATACTTTTCCCCTACATGATTGTGTCTATTCAAACTATTTCCCCATTTACTGTGTTTTTATTATTGAGCTTGTTACAAAACTTGACCTCCTGAAGGAAGTATATGACTCTTATTAGTGAGCCTAGATACTATTAATGAGACCATACCCAATTCCACCTAGGCATTATTCTTGAAAACAATGTAATAAGGAATTAGGAACAATTTCATTTCTTTGGATTTTATATTAAAGTAAACAAGAATTTAAAAAAAAATAAATTAAGTAAACAAGAATTTAGGAATGGGTACTTTTACATATCTTACTAAAATAATTTTATTTTCAACATCATTTCTTTCATTTTGGGACTTAAATTTATAAGGGGATTTAATATTTTTGTTCTATTTTTTCCCCTGGGGATTTTATAAAGAAATGGACAGGTTTTGGTTATCTCCATATCACTAACATTTTATTAGAGAAATCTTTATGTTCTTTTAGTGTCATTCTAAAATCTTGGGTGAACTATACTAGACAATATGAATGGACATGAATTAGGCAAAACACCCTCAGAATGTGAATACTATTTATTCTTTGTGTTCAAAGTGTTTTGAAGTTTATTTAATTACTCTTTTGAGAACCACTTCTTAGCCCCTGAATGCAAAAGGTATGCTGCCCATGCACACGGCCATGCCCAATGGAGAAGCTCGTTGTTATTAGGAGCCAGCCTTGGGAAAGCTGGGTAGGTCTTCCCTAAGAATCACAAACCTGCTGTCCTCCTTCATGGTAAGGAAGAGCCAGACACCAGTTAATAATTATTAAGAGTGATGTGTCATGAAAAAGACAACATTAGGTAGAACGTTTTTGATGTTGAGATTGCTCCACTAGAGTAGCAATTCTGTCTCCACCAGTTTATTCTAAAGGAAGAAGAACATCTCATCTGAAGGTGAGTTTACAAGAGAAATGCTAAGAGAGTATGACTGAACCTCTTCTGATTCCCTCTGTTTTGGTATATAAGTGTCTGCAGAGAGCATATGTTCTCTCTCTCCAGCTGGCCTCCCACCCTCCTTGGTGATATCCAACCCTGCCTTCAACACAGTAAGTATGGGTTACTCAGTTTTGAGTGCAGTTTTCCCAAGCCATTTGGCCAGGCCGAAGCTATGCCCACCCCCCACCACCATGGCTTCACCATTAACAGAGGTGGTACCTAGATCAACTTCTGCTTCCTTTGTCTACTTTGTCAATCAGTCTCCTTTGTCAATCTGTTAGTTATAATCTAGTCAAAGAATACAGCTACTAATTATTGACATCTCTGACTCCCCAAATGGCACCATTGGTTATAAATGCACTTGGATAACTTACATTCTGATTCATTCCCTCAGTGCCATTTTCCAGTGGGTGTTCATTGTTTCATTTTAATGTCAAGGGTCACATGAATCCCTTAAAAACAGTATGAAAACTCCAGGAGGATATTGGTGATAATAGAACCTCGTTTCTTAGTTTGAAGTTTCTAACAGAATGAGATAGTCGTTGGCTTGGTTTCTGCAACTGCATATTTATTACAATAATTTCCCATTCTCTGTTTCCTTTCTCCATACAGCAGGAAAGTTCTTAATGCAAATTTGTTCATCTGACTTCCTTACATAAAAACACATGTTTTTCCCTTGTATCTAGGATAAAGACCAAAATCCAACATGGGTTGCAAGATGCTAAATAAGCTGGTTCCTGAGAAACTCTGTAGACTCATCCATTGCTGTCTTCCTTCCTCTTTGGTGCTCTAGTCCTATTGGCTTTCTCTCAAATTTTCAATTGCTTCCCATGCAACCCTTACCACAGAATTTCTGCACTGTGGGTTTTTTTTTTTTTTTTTTTTTGTCCAGAATAACATTTCATTTCCTCACTACTTCACATACTCCATTGTTACCTTTTGACCCTAGATTTCAATGTAAATATTACTCCTTCAGTATTATGGCAAAGCCACAACACACTGTAATCTTGTTTTTTGTGTGAGTACACACACGAACATTTTTACTTTGTGGAGTGATAATGTATGTATTTGATATGAGATACACAACATATATATGTGTATATGTATATATATATATTTATATGTATATTTTCCCATATATCTTTATTATTATTGCCATTTTTTTTCTGGTACATTTGATTAAATTTGGCCTTCCCCAGGCAACTGTAAGTTCCATGAAAGCAGAGACCAAGTTAGACAAGTTAGATTTCCTCACTGTTTTATTGACAGTACCTAGCAGAATGCATAAAACTTCTGGACTCTTATTCAGTCTTGGATAAGCGAATAAATTGGTTCATCTATTTTATATTCTTTATTATCTAAAGATAACTTTGTGTGTATGTGTCCGCATACACAGGAGGGTTTTGATGATTTAGACAACGTGCAAATGCTTAAAAAATTAATGAGAGAATAAAATAGATGCCAGATGTTTCTTCCATTTGGCAACTGTCTGGACCCTGAAAAAAGATCTTTTAACAGAGGTCTTTGTGTTTCCTTATTTCATAGTTTTACTTTTAACTTTCCTTCAAAAAATTCTTCCAAAAAGAGCATGATAAATCTGAAGACATCTAGTCCCTAGGGGAAGAAAACAATCTTAAATTGGATTAAAAGTTAATGAAATATTTTACTATAGCATTTGCAAGTTGTATCTGAGCATCCTAATAATTTTAAAATCACTCTCTTCATCTCAATCAGTGAAGGGCTATGAAAAAGTTCTCATTTTTATGATCCAGAAAGTCTCATGCAAGAGAAAAGAAATTAGGTTATAAAAGGAAGGTACTGTATAACTTGCCTAATGGCCTGTAATCTGCTAAAAGTACAGCTGCGGTGGGCTGTTTAACAGGTGCTATGATTATGGAGCATAACAAACATGTTAGGCTTTGTAGTGCATTTAATACCTTATAAACAATTGGGCTAATTTGGGCAAGGCTAATGGATTAGTTCAAATGACACTCCTGTAAAAGGTCTGTGATTATGTTGTGCAAATTTGACAGAAATTCTAAGCTTAGCAACGTGTTCAGCTTTAAAATATGTAGAATACTATTTTTAATATTCCAGCACTGAATTTTAATTTTATTCCTTCCCTAAAGAACATTGTACTTTTGAATGGGGATAATCATTCTCATGGTACTCTAACAGTCTCCACCATCATGAAACTATGGCTTAAAATGTACCAGTATTTCTACCACAATAGCTCATGTACTCTCTGAAAATGGGCATAAATTCCTACTCTGAAACAATCAGAGCAAATAATTTGGGATTTTTTTCCTGCCAAGCAATTAACTACACATGTGTTACTTAAGCACCTTTGAGTAAAGTGACAAGATTTTGAAAGCCAATTATTTAATAATTGAGGGAAAGGTTTTTTGTTTTGTTTTGTTTTCTGAAATAATTGACCGAATACCAGAATATATGAACCAAAAAAAGGAATTTGGAGGGAAAAAAAAAGTAGGTAACAAAGTCATGATACACATTGGCAAATTCACTGAAATTTTAAAAATAAGGAATGGATATAATGATCCTTTAAGAAAAACAAGAAAAATAGTTAAGTCACCTAGCATAGGCAGTCATATAGTAGACATCCAAATGATAGAGTCAAAGAGAGGTATTAGTTTGACGAGTCTGCAACTCAGAAGATCTGTTTAAAAGGACAAATTTAGGGGTGCCTAGGTAGCTCAGCTGGTTAAATGTCAGACTCTTAGTTTCAGCTCAGGTCATGATCTCAGGCTCATGAGATCAGGCTCCACACTCAGTGGGGAGTCTGCCTGAGACTCACCCTCACCCTCTGCTCCTCCCTGCTCCCCTCCAAAATAAGTAAATAAATCATTTAAAAAATAAATAAAATACAAATTTAGGAATCATTAACAAATATATTTTATGCCATTGGAATAGTAAACTCGATTGAGAACAAGCATAACAGGAGGTGAAAAAAGGTGTTGCCTGCTGAACAGCAATTACATACACATGGGTATGAGGACAAGAGATTGTGGTGTCAAGAAGCCAACAGAGTAAGTGTTCTCAGACATGGAAACAGAGCGTTTCAAGATTCTGTTGAGTAAGTAACAATGTCCATTAGACATGAGCTTGCTGTTTGAATTGTAATGGTAGAGGCATAATTAGAGTTAAATTGTAAATGGAGACATACTTCTGGCAATATGTGAGCCAGACAGGTTGAAAGATCAATTTGCATTTGCTGCTAACCACCCAAAAACTCTTTATAAAATTTATCAAACATCAACCAAAGTCCACTGCTGAACTTTAAAGAATATAAGGAAAAAAAAAAACTGAAGGGAACAGAGATTAAAAGAAAACAAATTATGATTGGCAAAATACCACTAATTCTTGAATCAAATTTTATCTCATTGAAATACATAGAGTGATGGTCAGAAGATCCAGCCTAAAAAAGTTAGAAAAATAGTTACAGATCAAATCAAAAGGAGGTAAGAGAACTAATAAAGAGAAGCATGAATTAAAAAAAAAAAAAGCACACAACACTTAAAGTTATCTTAGAGAGTATCAACAATAATAAATCTCTAAAAAAATGAAGAAAAAGTATAAATAATTATGGAAATGCAAAATATGTAAACTTGAAAATGGCTACAGATACAGAAAACATTTAACATTTGAAATAAAAATTTTATCCCAATAAAATTGAAAATGTAAATATTTCTCTAGAAAAATGCAGCCTACCAAATTTATCTGAAAACAGGTACAACACAGAAGTAGAACTAAACTTGTAAAAATTTGCAGCAACAGAAAATAAGCAAGGCCCTTTAGTTTTACTGGTCAGTTCTCAATTTTTCTGAATACATATATATGTCCTGAATAGTTCAGCACATATATATGTACACACACACATAATATATATATAACACATATATATATAACACATATATATTATGTGTGTGTACATATATATTCATTATAATTGATATACAGTTTAAATGGAAGAGTTAACATTAGAAAATGAGAAAGATAATCACATTAACAGATTACATAATGAAAATATATGATTATCTCAACAGATGCAGCAATTAATTTGAAACATTTTATAGCCACCAGAAGAAAAAAATAAAAGTAAATAATTCTGTAGCATAAATGCTGTGTACCAAGCAGAGTAGTGCAGTGGAAACGTGCTGGGCCCATAAATGCTGTCTACCAGAAACTTCAAACAACATAATATTTAATGGTGAAAGAAAAGTATCCTCTTCAATATAACAGGATAAATGGATGTTACCGGGTATGATCTCTCCATACGCCAGCCCCAAACACACAAATAAATATACACAAAAGACCTAAGGAGTCGAATGGAACAAATGAAGACCTCATTTTGTATGTCTAATAAGGTATATTTAAATAAATAAGAAAATTTAGTGTGTTTCTGAAAATAATATTGCCATGGGAAAATTAAATGCTTTCTTGTACCCCAGAAGTAGTTTAGAGACAACATTGTAAAGAAGTAAATATTATTTACAATAGCAACAGAAATATAAAGAAACTAATAATTCTAAGAGAACATGAACAAGACCTTAACTGATAGAATTAGAAAACCATAATGAGGGACCCTAAGGAAAACTCAAATATGAGGAAAGAAAAGGTATTTTATAAACAAAAATTCGGTATCATAAAAAATACAGTTCTCTCATATTAATATTTGAATTTAATAAAAAAGATCAAGGGAGATTTTATAGACATTGACAAGTCTGATTCCGGGATTTATAAAGAAGAGCAGAGAGCAAGAATAAGGAATATTTTGAAGACAAACAAGATTGGGTAACCTATTTTAACAAATAGCAAGTTGATTAAAAATGATGGTGACGTACATTTCCAACCATGATGGAGTCACTAGGACCATACTTACTTCTCTGAGAGCAACAGAGAGAAAACTGGAAAGGTAAGAGGCAATGATTTTAAAATACTGAACGAATATAACACTCAGCCTCCGCCAACTTTTCTTTTGCACCACCCTTTCTTTAGCAGTCCCAGACCACACAACATCAGGGAATGATGAAATTGTGATGCCTTGTGCTAGGAAGTGAGTGTCTTCAAGGGTTTCATTTTATTACACAAAGACTTCTTGGGCCATGTAACCTGATGCTAACAGCGCTATTGTTAGTATGGAAATCTCAAGTTTTAGCATTGGATAAGGGACTGATTTTCTCATTGTGGCCCACGTTAGGCCTTCATTCACCAGAACGGGCATTCTTTTTATGTTATCTTAATCAAAACAGAAGTAATTGGGTGCTCAATACTTTGGATTTTTTTAAAACCCACAATTTCACTTAGTCATTATAAGAACATCTATAGCTCATCCATTCTTATATTTATCTTGCATTTAATGACAACTATTCCTTGTACTTGACATATTGTTACCTGGTTTTTGTCACTTCAGGATACCAATAGCGCCAATAAAACCAGGAATCTCATCTCAATGGCGACCTCTTCTACCCTCATACTCAAACTATAAACAGAAAACACTTTTCAGAAATCCTGAATCTGTCTTCAAAAGTGTTTTCCTAAATGTCTTGGGAAGAAACTGTTCTATATTTTCCTCTGGCATGCATTTAGATGGTAGCTGAGCAAATCATGGAGAATCTCCTTTATATTATTTATTCTATTTCCATAGATATTTTGATTTATCCCTCTTAATCATACCAAGGAATATCTGGCATTTTGACTTTCTTTACATAGAATACAGGTTATAGGTAACTAATTAAACAACAGTTATGACCATTTATAACTGCTTGAGCTAGTATTGATTGGAAAAAAAATTCAGTTTAGTTCATATCAATATCTTTAGCAAAGATATAATCATCTTCCCTCATGTATCTAACACTGTAAATATATATTATCATACATAATTTTCAGATTCTTACTTTTATAAATGAACACAGTCTTTGAATTAGTTTATTGTATCATGTTTATCTTTCAAGTTCCTGATACCTCGAAGCATAAGGCAATCTGCCTGCAGGTCTTGCTCTGGAAATTGTGAAGGGGAAAAGGGGAGAAGCATTGGAAGAAATGGCATTATTTTTCATGGGAACATGTCAGGTATAGTTTTGTAAAAAGACCGAAAACAACCTCAGTGTTTCAAGAGGTGGAGAAATGCACTGTTTCTACTGGCGAGTTTCAGCGGGATTTGAAACATTACTTGGAGTCATCCAAATTCTGTCAAGTTTCCCACATTATTTCAACCAAAATTTTATTTTTGGCTTGGCAAGCCAAAAAAGACAAATGTAAATTTTAAATCTAACTTATCATTAAATCATATCTGCAGCTGCAAGATATAAGATACATTTAAAGCAGTCATAGTTGGCTTCTTGATTCTCTGACAAGGACTTGAACTTATAATTTAAAATCTTAAGATTTTAAATTCATTACCTTTTCTAGTTAGAGGGAATCAGCCCCCTCCATAGTCTTGAATTTCTTATGACCCTTAAATTTCCCTATACTAGTATCCATTCTGTCTACAAAAGATTTGTCTTCTTTCTACCCATCTTTCCAGATGAGCACAGAATCAATTTTAAGCAAGTATTTTCACACTGTGTTGTCTCATATATTTCTTTTTTAAAAAATTATTATCATATAATGTATTATTTGTTTCAGAGGTCTGTGAGTCATCAGTCGTACACAATTTATAGCACTCTCCTTAGCACATACTGTCCCCAATGCCCATCACGCAGCCCTCTCCACCCCAGAACCACTCAGTTTGTTTCCTGAGATTATGAGTCTCCTATGGTTTGTCTCTCTCCCTGATCCCATCTTGTTTCATTTTTCCCTCCCTTCACTCACAACCCCCTGCTCTGTCTCTTAAATTCCTCATATCAGTAAGGTCATACGATAATTGTCTTTCTCTGATTGACTTATTTCCCTTAGCCTAATACCCTCTAGTTCCATCCATGTCATTGCAAATAGCAAGAGTTTGGGTTTTTTGATGGCTGCATACTACTACATTGCATATATACAACACATCTTCTTTATGCATTCATCTGTTGATGGACATCTAGGTTCTTTCCATAGTTTGACTGTTGTGGACATTGTTGCTATAAACATTCAGGTGCACATGCCTCTTAGGATCACTACATTTGTATATTTAGGGTAAATACCCAGTAGTGCCATTACTGGGTCCTTGGTAGCTCTATTTTCAACTTCTTGAGGAACCTCCAAACTGTTTTCCAGAAGGCTGCACCAGCTTGCATTCCCACCAACTGTCGCCCTCGGCCCGCAAGGACGACAATGAGCCTGGTTCGGTGTTAATGCTTCATTTCCGTTTATTTAACCAACTTCCTTAGCTTATATACAGCAGGGTGACCAATAAGGGGTCAAGCAATGGGGAGAGCCAATGAGAGTCCTGTTACTATGCTGATTAAATTTGATACAGCCAATAACTATGTCCTCCTTTAGGCGGGCTTCACCAGAAAGTTCATTGTATACTTGCAGCGTACTTTGCTAGCAGTGAGCCAAGCACCTTCTTGTAATGGCGGGACTTTCCCGGCCGGAGGTAGTCCCCGACAACCAACAGCATAGGAAAGTTCCCCTTTCTCTGCATTCTTGCCAACACTTGTTTCCTAACTGGTTGATTTTAACCATTCTGACTGGTATAAGGTGGTATATCACTGTGGTTTTGATTTGTATTTCCCTGATGCCAAGTGATGTGGGACACTTTTTCATGTGTCTTTTGGCCATTTGGATGTCTTCTTTGCAGAAATATCTGTTCATGTCCTCTGCCCATTTCTTGATTGGATTATTTTTTCTTTGGGTGTTGAGTTTGCTAAGCTCTTTATAGATTTTGGATACTAGTCCTTTATAGGATATGCCATTTGAAAATATCTTCTCCCATTCTGTCAATTGTCTTTTGGTTTTTTAACTGTTTCCTTTGCTGGGCAAAAGCTTTTGATCTTGATGAAGTCCCAGTAGTTCATTTTTGCCCTTGCTTCTCTGCCTTTGGCGATGTTCCTAGGAAGAAGTTGCTGTGGCTGAGGTCAAAGAGGTTGCTGCCTGTGTTCTCCTCAAGGATTTTGATGGATTCCTTTCTCACATTGAAGTCCTTCATCCATTTTGAGTCTATTTTCATGTGTGCTATAAGGAAATGGTTCACTTTCATTCTTTAGCATGTGGCTGTCCAATTTTCCCAACATCATTTGTTGAAGAGACTGTCTTTATTCCATTGGACATTCTTTCCTGCCTTATTGAAGGTTAGTTGACCACAGAGTTGAGGGTCCATGTCTGGGCTCTCTATTCTGTCTCATTGATCTATGTGTCTAATTTTGTGCCAGTACCATACTGTCTTGATGATTACAGCTTTGTAATAGAGCTTGAAGTCTGGAATTGTGATGCCACTAATTTTGGTTTTCTTTTTCAACATTCTTTTGGCTTTTGGGGGTCTTTTCTGGTTCCATATAAATTTTAGGATTGTTTGTTCCATTTCTTTGAAAAAAAATAATGGTATTTTGATAGGGACTGCATTAAATGTGTACATTGCTCTAGGTGGCATCGACATTTTCACAATATTTGTTCTTCTAATCCATGAGCATGGAATGTTTTTCCATTTCTTTGCGTCTTCCTCAATTTCGTTCATGAATACTTTATAGTGTTCTGTGTACAAATTCTTTGCCTCTTTGGTTGGGTTTATTCCTAGGTATCTTATAGTTTTCGGTGCAATTGTAAATGGTATTGACTCCTTAATGTCTCTTTCTTCTGTCTTGTTGTTGGTGTATAGAAATGCAACTGATTTCTGTGCACTGATTTTATATCCTTCCACTTTATTGAATTGTTGTATGAGTTCTAGAAGTTTGGAGTGGAGTTCTTTGGGTTTTCCAGACAAATTACCATATCATCAGCAAAGAGTCAGAGTTTGACTTATTCTTTGCTGATTTGGATGCTTTTGATTTTATTTATTTATTTATTTATTTATTTATTTATTTTAAGAGATTATTTATTTTCAGCATAACAGTATCATTATTTTTTCACCACACCCAGTGCTCAATTCAATCCATGCCCTCTATAATACCCACCACCTGGTACCCCCACCCCCCACCCCCCTGCCCCTTCAAACGCCTCAGATTGTTTTTCAGAGTCCATAGTCTCTCATGATTCACCTCCCTTTCCAATTTACCCCAATCCCCTTTTCTCTAACTCCCCATGTCCTCCATGCTTTTTGTTATGCTCCACAAATAAGTGAAACCATATGATAATTGTCTCTCTCTGCTTGACTTATTTCACTCAGCATAATCTCTTCCAGTCCCATCCATGTTGCTACAAAAGTTGGGTATTCATCCTTTCTGATGGAGGCATAATACTCCATAGTATATATGGACCACATCTTCCTTATCCATTCATCCGCTGAAGGGCATCTTGGTTCTTTCCACAGTTTGGCGACCATAGCCATTGCTGCTAGAAACATTGGGGTACTGATGGCCCTTCTTTTCATGACATCTGTATCTTTGGGGTAAATACCCAGGAGTGCAATGGCAGGGTCATAGGGAAGATAAATTCAAAATGGATAAAAGACCTCAATGTGAGACAGGAATCCATCAGAATCCTAGAGGAGAACATAGGCAGTAATCTCTTTGATATCAGCCACAGCAACTTCTTTCAAGATATGTCTCCAAAGGCAAAGGAAACAAAAGCAAAGATGAACTTTTGGGACTTCATCAAAATCAAAAGCTTCTGCACAGCAAAGGAAACAGTCAAAAAAACCAAGAGGCAACCCATGGAATGGGAGAAGATATTTGCAAATGACAGTACAGACAAAAGGTTGATATCCAGGATCTATAATAAAGTCCTCAAACTCAATACACACAAAACAGACAATCATATCAAAAAATGGGCAGAAGATATGGACAGACACTTCTCCAATAAAGACATACAAATGGCTATCAGGCACATGAAAAAATGTTCATCATCATTAACCATCAGGGAGATTCAAATTAAAACTACACTGAGATATCACCTTACACCAGTTAGAATGGCCAAAATTAGCAAGACAGGAAACAACATGTGTTGGAGAGGATGTGGAGAAAGGGGAACCCTCTTACACTGTTGGTGGGATGCAAGTTGGTGCAGCCTCTTTGGAGAACAGTGTGGAGATCCCTCAAGAAATTAAAAATAGAACTTCCCTATGACCCTGCCATTGTACTTTATTTTATTTTTTTGTTGCCTGATTGCTGAGGCTCGGAATTCTAGTACTATGTTGAATAGCAGTGGTGATAGTGGACATCCCTGCCATGTTCCTGACCTTAGGGGAAAATCTCCCAGTTTTTCCCCATTGAGAATGATATTTGCTGTGGTTTTTCATAGATGATTTTGGTGAGATTGAGGTATATACCCTCTACCCCTACACTGTAAAGAGTTTTGGTCAAGAAAGGGCACTGTACTTTGTCAAATGCTTTTCCAGCATCTATTGAGAGTATCGTATAGTTCTTGTTCTTTCTTTTACTAATTTATTACATCACACTGATGGATTTGCAGATGTTGAACCAATCTTGCATCCCAAGAATGATTCCCACTTGGTTGTGGTGAATAATCCTGTTAATTGACTGTTGGATTCTATTCGTTGTATTTTGATGAGAGTTTTTGCATCCATGTTTATCAGGAATATTGGTCTTGGGTCGCCTTTTTGATGGGGTCTCTGTCTGGTTTTGGGATCAAGGGAATGCTCTATTTCTAATAAGAACTTCACTGCCTTTAAGCCCATTTAAGTTAGAAAAACGCCAATTCCTCATTCACCTTTCCCCTTGGACTCTAATGTCTTAATCGCTGTCTGAGTTCTCAACTACAGAAAGTAAAATACACTATTGCTAGTTTAAGAAGACAAGTACTCATTAAATGATATAACAGAGAATAAGACATGGATTGTACAGAGTGAGAAATAGCCAGGAGAAACACTAGTGACATTATTATAATACTGTGCTGCAGCCACCTGACAATAGATGTCTATGACAATAAAGACCTACATTCTAGTATATCCGTCATAAATATTTTATTTATTTTTTTTTGTTTTATCTATTTATTTATTTATTTATTCATTCATTCATTTGAGAGAGAGAGAGTAAGTGTGTATACACATGAGAAGAGGAGGGGCAGTGGGAGAGGGAGAGAGAGAATCTCAAGTAGGCTCCATGCCCAGCATGGTACCAACACGGGGCTCGATCATAGGACCCTGAGATCATGACCCAGAGATTATGAACACAAGATGGAAACCAAGAGTCCCAGGCTTAACCAACTGAGCCATCCAGATTCCCCATAAGTATTTTAGAAGAGGAAGAGCCAAAAGACACAAATTCCCTACACGGGTGGATATGACAACATGTCTCTCTTCTGCCCAAGTCTCGCTCAAATACATCTATATTAATGAATCTTATGTTTAAAGGAATTGGGGAATGTATTATTTTTTCCCTAATTCTGTAGTCTCTAGTACACAAAATCAAAGTGGAAAGAGGATAAAATGAAGATCAAGGGAATTTAAACATTAAATATGTCCAGCTTTCTTACTTCAGCTATGTCTGTGACTTACGAGCCTTTCCATATGACCCGAATACAAATAATCAGTCTTGGGAGTGGGAGGGTGGGGAAGGAATGATGAGGAAGAATATGATTAATGACCTAATGTTCCTTAGGTCAGATAAGGTCTGGTCCTTTTACCAGATAAAAGACTTTTCCCCTCAGTTTGCCTCCAGACAGTATTTGGTATTCATTTTCTAACACAGTTGGAACTAAATTATACCAAATACAAAAATGTACCAATCTAAAATAGTATGAAATATGTATGCTCAATTGCAGCCTAAGGAAACTCTTGAAAAAATAAACTAACTCTGCAATGAATGATATTCATTCATTCATATGCATAATTATGATACATAATTAATTATACAGTATATTTTATTTCAAAATAAATGCTTAACACAGCCTTCAGTGTCCTAAAATGAGAAAAAAAAGTATCATTCACTCAGCTGTCAGTATAAGAGTTGATAATGACTTATATCAAAATCATATACATTGTTTAGGGCAGTGGTTTCCTGGAAGGGAATTAATAATAAGCTAATTTAAGAAATAACTGTAGATGATTTAAAAACTTTGTTTGCATTGTGTGTGGTACTGTGCCACTTTGCTTGTAATCCTTTATATGTTGTACTAGGACACTAAATGAAATTATGATGGGCTCAATTCCAGATGTCCTAGGACAATAAAACCTTGAGGTTATGATTCTTTCCCCACCCTTCCCATCCCGGCATTCTGTGAGTTTCAGGGTGCTTGAGAAAAGATTAGCAGAGGAGAGCTTAAAAATTAGTTTTTCAACCATCAATTAAAAAAAACAATCGTTCTTGATTTTTTTTTTTTTTTTTTGAGGGTATAAAGGTGGGAAAATTTGAAAAGGCACATAGGCAGAGAAAACCTTTGGAGAGAAATTGTTAGTATGGTATGAGTCTCACTCCTTTTAAAGCAGCTGTAATAGAAAACGATGCTTCACTTCTTTTTCCACCCAGCAACAGGGTTTCAGAACACCATTCAGAGAAACTGTTTTCCTTGGCGGTGGAGACCCAGTGGCAGTCTGGTAACTGGCCCTGAGCTATCATAATTCAGATTCCAGAGGTAATCCCATCAGCCCAGGGAATAAACAGGAGGTCTTTACCTGCTGAAACCAGTGCATCAAGACTGGGAGAGGTATTTCCTCCTTCCAATGCAGACACCCATGTAGAACCGCAGGGATCATGAAGACGTTGCCATTCCAGTGGTAACTGAAGGAGAGTGGGGGGGCTATGCCAAGTCACAATAGATTTTCAAAGTCAGTCTCCAGAGACTAAGGTCACTATATAGTAATAACAGGATAAATTCAATAAGAGGATTTAACAATTGTAGACATAGGTGCACCGAGGATTATAGCACCTAAATATTTAAAGCAGATATTGACAGAGGTAAAAGGGGAAGTAGAAAACCATACAATAATAGTAGGGGACTTCAACATCCACTTCCAGCAGTGGATAAATCATCCAGGCAGAAAGCTGATAAGGTTACGGTGGACCTGAATAACACTGTAAATCAAACGGACCTAACAGACTTATACAGAACATTTAAACAAAGAGCAGCATTACGCATATTCTCAAGTATACATGAAGCGTTCTCCAGGGTAGATCATATGTTGGGCCACAAAACAAGTCTTAACAAATTTAAGAAGATGAAATCATATCCACACAAAGATGTAGCTTTCCAACCACAGTGATATGAAAATAAAAATTAACAATGGAAGGAAAACCAAAAAATGCAAAACAAAGTATCTTGAGACAAATAAAAACAAAAGATCACATATTAAACTTATAGAATGTAACAAAAGCAGTTCTAGGAGGAAAGGTTATGACAATAAATGCCTATGAAATAAAAGATAAAAGGAAGATCTGAAATAAACAACCTAATTTTATACTTTAAGGAATTAGAAACACACAGACACACATACACACACACACACACACACACACAAAACAACTAAGCACAAAGTTAACAGAGGGAGGAAATGATGAAGATTGGAGCAGAAATAAATGAAGTAGACACTATAAAGACAATAGAAGAAAATCAGTGAAACTAAGAGTTGTTTTTTTTTTTGTAAAGATGAACAAATTTGACAAAGCTTAAGCTAAAGTAAAATCAGGAACATAATAAGGGTCCCACGCTCACCACTTGTATTTGAAATAGTACTGGACGTCCTAGACATAGCAATTAGGGAGAGAAACAAAAGGAAGAGGGAAATTTGTCTCTATAAATAACTTATTATTATGTACAGAAAAGCCTAAATCTCCACCATTCGTTGCAGCATTATTCACAACCACCAAGACAAGTAACCTAAGTGCCCGTGGATAGGTGAGTGGGTAAAGAATAAAAAGACACGGGGCACATAATATGCAAAGGAATAGTCTTCATCTATTAAAAAAAAAGAGAGAGAGAGAGAGAGAAATCCTGCCATTTGTAAAAGCATGGACGGACTCTGATGGGATTAGGCTAAGTGAAATAAGTCAGACGGAGAAAGACACGAGTTGACTAATTGCATGGTATCACTTACGTGTGGAATCTTAAAAAAAAAAAAAAAAGAAAAGAAAAAGAAAAAGAAAAAAAAAGAAAGAAAAGAAAAAGAAAAAGGCCAAACTTACAGGAACAGAATAGTGGTTTGCAGGAACTGAAGAGATGGTAATCAGAGTACGAGCTGCCTGTTCTCCACAGCGATGAGCCGGTCTTATGGTTTGCCTCTCCCTGTCCCACATTCACCCGTTTTGTTTCTTAAATCCCACGTAGGAGTGAAATCATACGGTAAAATCATACTGTAAAATCATACGGTGTTCGTCTTTCCCTGACTGATTTATTTCACTTTGCACAATACTCTCTAGTCCATCCGGAGGGGAGGCGGGTGCGGGGGTCGGTGAAACAGGCCACAGGACTCAAGGAGGACCCTTCTGGGGGTGAGCACTGAGTGTTATGGAAGGGTGGAGTCACTGCACTGCACAGCTGGAACTACGATCACACTGTATGGTAACTTCCTGGAATTTACATAAAACCTTTTTAAAAAGTGGCTTTCTTACCACACACACACACACACACACACACACACACACACAATCCCTCCAGCTGTAAGATAAAAAAGCTTTGGTGAACTACTATCCCGCATGATAACTAGTTAGCAGGACGATACTGTATCCTGGAAGGTTGCTTAGAGAGTCGATCTTACATATGACCCTCACACAGAAAACTGTGATTCCGTGAGGAATGAGTGGGTTAGCTAACCTTACTGTGGGAATCATTTCACGTACACACATCTATCGAATCATCACTTTGTACACCTTAAATTCACAGCCTATTATTTGTCAATTCTCTCTCAATAAAACTGGAGATAAAAAAGAATAAAAAATTTGCATACTGCTTTATCAACTGAAGATGTCATTGCATGCATTATCGCATAGGACCCTTACTATAAATCCGATGCACTTTTATTAACTGTATGTAAGGAAAACTAGTAATCAAAGCATTTAGCAGGTTGGTTCAGTATTACAAAGGAACAGGAATAATGAACCATTGCATATTGTAAACACTAAAACATACATCTATAATTTTCTTCTAAATGTTACTCAAATTCATCCTTTTTTATACAATCTCACTGCTACCATTCTAGACATTAATTCATTCCTGGTTTACTGATGCCTCTTATTTTTATTTTTTAATTTATTTTTTGGCTTCAACAACAGAAATTCATTTTCTCACAGTTTTGGAGGTAGATCAAAGGGTTGGCAAGGTTGGTTTCTTCTGAGGCCTTTCTCCTTGGCTTGCAGATGTTTATGCCTCTACTTTAATTTTTATTTACACACACACACACACACACACACACACACACACCACATTTTTATCCATTCATCAATCAATGGACATTAGGGCTGCTTCCATATCTTGGCTATTATAAAAAAAAATGCTGCTATAAACATAACAGTGCATGTATTCTTCCAAATTAGTGTCCTTATATTTTTGGGGTCAATACTCTGTAGTGTATTTGCTGGATCCTAGGGTAGTTGTATTTTTAACTTTCTGAGGAGCCTCCATGCTGTTTTCCACAGTCGCTGCACCAGTTTGCATTCCCACCAACAGTGCATGAGGGTTCCGTTTTCTCCACAACCTCACCAGCGCCTCTTGTTTCTTGTGTTTTGATTTTAGCCATTCGGACAGGTGTGAGGGGATATCACACTGTAGTTTTGAATTTTCCCTTCCCTGACAGTAAGTGACATTGTTTGTTTATGCCACTATTTCAAATCTACTATGTAGTGGACTTCTTTATAAAAGTTCAGGTTATTTTTTAAAGTGTTACTTTTGGGGGCGCCTGGGTGGCTCAGTGGGTTAAAGCCTCTGCCTTCGGCTCAGGTCATGGTCTCAGGGTCCTGGGATCGAGTCCCATATCGGGCTCTCTGCTCTGCAGGGAGCCTGCTTCCTCCTCTCTCTCTGCCTGCCTCTCTGCCTACTTGTGATCTCTGTCTGTCAAATAAATAAATAAAAATCTTTTTAAAAAAGTGTTAAAAAAAAGTGTTACTTTTGATACATATGAGAAAGAGAGGATGTTTACAATATGTTAGTATATTTTGGTCTTTTGTTAAGCAAAATAACTTTGTACTGTTCAGTAACTGCTTAACATGCAAATGAACCTGTTTCTTTAATTATTGCATTTTATTGGATATTTCCTTTTGTTTTCTACAGCATACAACAGACACATCATTAACCTTACCCAAATTATTCCATAAGGTACATATAAGAAAATGTTTTAAGTGGAGAAACTATCCTTTGTGTTGATCTTGTAGAAGGATTAGTTTTCCAAGGATTAGTTTTCCAAGCTTTCCAAACACAAGGCAAGCAGTTTTTTTCTCAAAGTAAAAATGCCCATTTTTAGTCTATTCTTGTTTCTGTTATGAGATGGATTCTTTCTGACCTGCTTATATTATTTCATATTTAATTAAGTTACTCTCTACAATTCCTGAAAGTGAACAGAAATATTGAAAAAAAAATTGTTATACTAGTTAGACACTTAAAGAGAATAAAAAGGCCACGGCCAGGTAACCTCTTGCTAAGTTTGTAAGAGAGATGTAAAAATTTATTGTGAGATGTAAATTTTTAAAAAGTGCACTTTTGTGTTTCCACAGCTGTCTTCTTTATTATGGACTGAATATTTGTGTAACGCCCAAATGCATACGTTTAAGTCCCACCCCTCAATGTGGCTGTATTTGGAAATCTAATACTCAGCGTGGTGACTATAGTTTAAACAGTACCGTATTTCCTACTAGAAAGTTGCTCAGAGAGCAGATCTTAAACACTCCCGTCAAATACAACAAAATCGTGATTATGTGAGAAGATGGATGTGTTAACTAACCTTAACGTTCATATGTCAAAGTCCTAACGCCTCCTTGTGTGGCTGTATTTGGAGATGCGGCCTTTCAAGCAGTAATTAATATTGAGTTAGATCGTAAGGGCAGGGCACTGATCCAATAGGATTAGTGCCCTCGTAAGAATAGACACGAGAGAGCTCACTTGCTTTCCTCTCTCTCCCCAGGCATGCACCAAAAGGTCTTGTGAACACACAGGTAAGGCAGCCACTGGCAAATCACAGGGAAAGCCCTGTTAAGGAAAAAATTATTTGTGATGCTTTGTTCACGATGGCAAGGCAGGCTTTGTTCAAGGAGGGGTGCTATCACCATAGGTGCAGTGGACTGTTGCTGTGGGGGAGAGAGATTAAACTCAGCTCCACATAGACCATCAAGTGGCGGTGGGGGGAGTAAGTGGATGGAAAATTACTCAGAGGAAACCTCAAGGATAAGGGGAATTTTGGCAAAACTGACCTGACAGGCTGCTTCCTGAAGGCAGGCCAGGGTGGTCAGACATCGCCTGAGATATGGTCTAGAATAAGGAACGTGGTTGGATATTGGAGGTGAGCACATATGGAGTGTGTATGCCAGGGGAGGGGGCGTGGGGTCTGGCTCCACTGGAGTAGCAGGATCTTTCTAAAATTGGACAAGGTAGAGATGAGCATGGCCTAAGGCAGCCTAAGTCAGTCCTAGCTGGGAGAATTCAAAGAAGATTGAATGGATTTTGGTCCATGAAATAATCTTTGATCTCACCAGACACTGACCCACTGAGCACTGTGATCTTAGACTCACAGTCTCTGGAATTGTGAGAAAATGAGTTTGCTTTTTTTAAGCCACCCAGTCTATGGTGCTTTGTTATGGCAGCCCTAGAAGACAACCTTTGTTTGATTAAGTTTTTCAACCAATCTAACCATCAAATTATAACACTTATTAACAAAATGTCTGTTTTTGTTCCTTCTCTTCATTACTATAAAGTATATAAGATACAGATTTGTACAATTTTTCAAAAAATAATCAGTTCAGTTCAGAAGACTGCACTCAATAAGACTGAAGCACCTTCTCAAATGAAAAAATAAAGCCCTGCTCTTGTGTAACCACTCCTGGAGAAGCAGGTCCCCACGTCAGACAAGACAAGTTGGAAGCGCATGTAATGTGGGTGAGTCCTGGTCACAGTCTTGTCTTTGCAAATCACACATCCTGCCAACTGGGATAGAGCGCTAAGATGCAGCTTGACTTTTTCATTTTCCCTGGAAACATGAATGCAGTAGTTGAATAACAACTCCCAAATATTTGTAATCATATCCCTTATGTCTTTTCTACCCAGTTACCTGTAGAGCATGAGGCCGTGAATCTGTGTTAGTCTGTGACTCCAGGGCTTGGGTAGAGAAGAATCATGGCTGGTTCCATTCATTTGTATTTCTGCACTATACGTCTACAAGTAAAACCTGGGGTTAAAATAATGACCAGTAACACTTACTCTGACTGACCCACACACATGACTTGGAGGAGAGAGAAATGGGGTTAATTTGTTCCTAACATACCAGTAGCTCATTGACTTGAGCTCACTCTCATTTCCAACAGTGCACGTATGAAAAGAAGCCGTGTAAAAATCTAACTGATTTTTATTCTGAATAAAAGAAAGAGAGCACTGTGAGTCTGAGTAATCCTCAAGGAGCTAATATTTGTGCATGAGAATAAAAACATGGCCGAGAATAAGAGCAGAGAGCAAGTAAAACATTTAATAGACTCTGAGGGTTTTTTTTTTTTTTTTTTTTTTTTTTTAAGATTTTATTTATTTATCTGAGAGAGAGAGCTTGTGCAAGAGAGAGCACAAGCTGGGGCAGGGTGTGGACCGCAGGAGAGGGAGAAGCAGATGTCCCCCTGAGCAGGGAGCCTACCGGGGGGCTGACCACAGGAAGGAGGGATCATCACCGGAGCTGAAGACAGATACTTAACTGACCAAGCCACCCAGGGGCCCTAGATTTAGACATTTCTGAGTGTTTTCTTTAAGAATGCTTTTTTGTCCCTCTCGGTCCTAAAAATTATGTCATCTATCCCCAAAAGTATATCTCTTGCCAAATAGTTCAGAGCTAAGTAGAACACTAGCTTGGGTAATGGGCAGTAGTCTTTCGGCTCTAACAGTCAAAGCTCCAACATTGAAAAGCTGGGACTAGGAGTCTGCAGTCCACCAACAGGAAGGGACAGAGGGCTCCCAAGGGCAGGAGACAAGGAGAAAGACCCAGCGCCACTGATGGCCCGTTGCTCCTCTCAGTGTAGCCACAGTGTAGGTCGTTCGGCCTGGCAGCCATACTTATTTCTAGTCTTCATTTCTTTTGTCATTCTCAGAACCAACCTGAAAGCAGAAGCCTGGGAGATTTTAGCAGAGGTGTGAGAGACTTAAATTCTTGGAAGCTATTACAAGACCTTTTTCCATTGTTTCCCTTAGTCTAAGGGTTAGCAAACTTATTATTAAAAGACCAGATGATAAATATTTTAAGTTCTGAGGGCCAAGAGATGAAATTTCATGATAGTATATGAGTACTTGTATTTTAAAAATGTTAAATATAAAGAATTACCCTTCATTTGCCTTGATATTTAGGTGGCAGAATAGATCTGCCCACAGGCCATGTTTTGCTGACCCCTATTCTAGTCCTAGATGTCTAGCTGCTTTCTCCACGTATTATCTTTATGCTGCCTTAGTCTTTCTTTCTTTCTCTTTCCTTCCCATTCTTTCTAAATTTGCCAACACCTACGGAACCAATTCTTTATATTAAATTCTCTTTGTTAAAATACCTAACACAATCTCTTTTTCTGAGCAAACCCTGACTGAAATACAATATTGATAAACATGCCTTTAATATTACATTCATCTGCTCAAAAACACCCAGGAGCCAGAGAAAAGGAAAGCATAAGAGGGAAGAGATAAAAACTTGCACTGTTAGGAAGTAAGGTGAATAGAAAAATCCCTTATTTTAAATTTAAAAAATAAAAATGATATATAAAGTTTAGTAAATAGAAATCTGTCTTTTTTATAGAGGAAAAAATTGAAAATGTGGTAAATCAATAAAATGGAAAGCAAGGAAAATGTTCTCTTTGACGGCATTATTCTCTCCATGTTGGGAGAAGAGGAAGTCAGAGATGAGATTTTGAAACCTGGTCTTAGACTTTTGAGAACAGTTTTATGAGAAAAAGGGAGAAAAAAGGTATACATAATTTAAAAAGGCATTGTATCATTTGAAACAAGATTAAGATTAATAGAAGGCTAGACATAATTTTCATTTCAAGTTAAGAATTAATAAATATATATAATTTATGTGTTCTTAAATAATTGGTCTAAATTTTAGAATATAAAGTTTTGTAGAGGTAACTATTTTAACTTATTCAACTTCTGTTGGTACAAATATAACAACTCATAACTTTAAATATCTGCTTTGAATTTGAGCAATAAGGTTAAAATCTATAAGACAGTTTCAAAATGTGACATTGGCATATTTCCTACATCTTTTGCCAGTGTATTAACAAAGTGAAGTTTAAGGAATTAGGGCAGAATTCTGCATTATGCATTTTAATGTTCAAGTTAAAGTAAAATCCCAAAAATGTGCTTTCATAAGACTAAGTTTTTTGCCAGCTTAAGAACCAAGTGAAGTGACAGTGTAATATAGATTTAACATTCTACCCAATACGATGGAACTGTCATTACCTCCATTTAATTACATTGGCCAATCATGTAAGGGAGATAAATATCCATTATCTTTCAAGATGTTTGGACAACAGTGAGCATAGTGAAAAGAAGGCTTTTCTGAGATGACCCATCGAGTTGGCCATTTTATCTTTTATCAGCAGATAATGCAGCTGAACATCACAGAGAGTGCTTCCTGGACACAACACATACACTTTCTCTCAGCCTGCGAAAATGTAAGCCAATTTAGCCTCAGACACTTCGAAGTACAATTAGACTCAATGATGTGGACACGCCTATGGCTATAATCCATAACACACACACAAAAGTAGATAAGTCATACTCGCAAGTGTCAATCCAGACAGGAGTCACTATGTTGCAAACAAGTCTATTATATTCTCCATTAGGGTGACTACAAAATAACAAATCTCTTACCTGTACACTTCTTTAGAAATCATTTTAGCATATTGAGCTATTTTTCCATGCCCTTGGTGAGAATATAGTCACGCCATGTGTTAGTTTGCTAGGTCTGCTGTAACAGGACCACACACTGGGTGGCTTAAACAACTGAGATGTATAGTCTCAGAGTTCTGGAGGCTAGAAGCCTAAAATCAACGTGTTGGCAGGTTTTGTTCCTTCTGAGAGCTGAGGGAGGATCTGTTGCAGGTCCTCTTAGCTCGCAGGTAACTAATTTCATATTCACACGACATTCCCCCCCATATGTCTTGCTGCATCCAAATATTTCCCTTTAATAAAGATACTAGTCATACTGGGGTAACTAATTATTAAAAGATTTATTGACTGATTACACATTAACTAGTTACATCTGTATCAACCCTATTTCCAAATAAGCTCACATTCTACGGTACTGGGAGTTAATTGTTCAACATACACATTTTAGGTGGAGGGGTATGCTGGGGAGGAATCCATTCACCCTACAACATACTATCCAGTGTAGAGTCTTAACTGAGAGGATCATAAGATCCAGATCACACACTATCAGGATAAGCTCAGATCTCCTATTAGGGGCTGTTACTTATAATTCTTCACATTTTTCTTATGATGATTGTAATGCTCTACCCGAGGCTAAAAGAATATGTTTTATGGTGGCATTAGTATGTCCATATTATTTTTCGTGTCCTGAGTGATGCACCTTTGCCAACCATTATCAGAACACACTAAAACCAATTTAATAAAGGCTAGCTAAATAAAAGGCGTATTTTCAATTATATCCCAAATGGTCCTAGAGATTGTACCCAGATGCACTCAAAGAGAGGTTCAAAGCTAATCTTTTAAAAATAGATTCTCTTAGCTAAACCACTATTTTAAAAGCCTCTAGCTACTTAGTGTTTCATAATGAGAAAAATTATGGACCCAAGATACCTTTCTCTTTAACAAATCAATAATGTTTTAAAAAATCAACACCCATGACTTATGGAGGTGGCTGATTCAATACGAGTCAGTCCTTAAAAACCACATTAAGTATTTATATTTTACAATTGCATATAAATCGTTGTGATTTGTCAGTGTATTCTTATTAAAACTTCATTTGTGAAAATTGTATGCTGCCATCTTTTCTGCTTCTACAACCCTCTGGGGGAAAACTTTTGTGATTCCTGGAAGAGATCATATGTCTTTAAATCTTTTTTAAAAATAAATTGTTTAGAAAGCACACCTTAGAAACTGAAGTATATGTTGATGTACTCCAGTTTCAAAGTTAGGGAGACAAACCATAAGTGACTCTTAATCTCACAAAACAAACTGAGGGTTGCCGGGGGGAGGGGGTTTGGGAGAAGGGGGTGGGATTATGGACATTGGGGAGGGTATGTGATTTGGTGAGTGCTGTGAAGTGTGTAAACCTGGTGATTCACAGACCTGTACCCCTGGGGATAAAGATATATGTTTATAAAAATAAAAAATTAAAAAAAAAATACAAAACAGATGCTAATTTAGTACATAAAATTAAGAATTGTTCTTAGGGGAAAAAAAAGAATTGTTATGTTTCTACAAATGAGGATAAAAAACTTGCAGAATGAAACTTTGAAGGGGGGAAAGGAATTTACACATAGGATATGGGTCTTTAAAATCAGTACATTTTAATCATTCCTTCTAGCTATGGGTCCATGGACACAATGAATGGAGTCATGTCTAAGAGAGCAAAGAAAATGTAGCCTTTAGAAAAAGTGTATTGTGGGGAAATGGTTCAGAAGGTACAAAGACATAAAATGAGGACTTGCTATTGCAAATCTCACCAATATGTTAAAGATATGTATTTGCAAATAAATTCTTTTTTTAAAATACTTTATTTATTTATTTGACACAGAGAGAGAGATCACAAGTAGGCAGAGAGGCAGGCAGAGAGAGAGGGGGAAGCAGGCTCCCTGCCGAGCAGAGAGCCTGATGTGGGGCTCAATCCCAGGACCCTGGGATCATGACCTGAGCTGAATGCAGAGGCTTAACCCACTGAGCCACCCAGGCACCCCTGCAAATAAATTCTTAGCATTGTATAAGTCACTAAAATCCAAACAGAAGATATTATCATTCTTCAGGGCATTACAATGATGATGGAAGGATCAATTTATCTGGAAAATTGGGGTCAATAGGATAATATATGCATTAAGTATAATACTAATTATAATTGAATGTAAACTCTTAAATAAATAAAAACCTATGGATGCTCTTTGTGAGAAAAAGAAAGAAGGAATTTACTATTACTGGAGATCACTATTACACGAAATTCTTATAGTAAAATTTGGTTATATAAGTGAAAAATATGCATGTGAGCATTTGGCCTGCTTTATTAGAAGGAAGAATTACTCCCATCCCCCCTTGATGAAAGAGAGCCCCTTTCCCCGTTTTCTGTCTTCCTCTCCTTCTCCCACTTCTTATTTTGTCTCTCCTCCTCTTACTTTTTTTAAGTAGAAGGATGCCAGGTAATAATTGTAAGAGAAACTAAGGATTAAAATAAGCCCTGTAACTGCTCCAAAATAATGGACTCAAGCAAGACTCATCCTTGGAAGCTGGAATAGAGTTTGAAAAGCTGAGGCTGGTTCATTGCAGGCTTCCAGAACATCATCATGAGTTTACTCGCTCATTGTGGGGGGAAACTTTACAGTGGAGAATCTAGAGGTTACGACCCTAACTGGGTGACCGAAGACTGCATCATAGAAAGAATGTAAACCAGGTAGAGGGCATCATGAGGCAACAATGAAATCAAGTCATACTGTGGGATATTTTATTAATATATCAAGAAATAGTTGTGTAAAAATGTGTCAGAGCTAAATGAAATTTGGTGCCTGTATTTATATTAAGCACATCTCTGTATTCTAATATTTTGACATCTTGGGGATTTGGTGACACTGGAGAGACTCCCCTTCCCAGGGCTAGTTAAATTCTTAAAGATAGCAAACAATTTACCCAGGATCATGCCTTTCCAACCAATAGGAAGCACATACTGCAGCCACTTTCTTCATCAGGTTCTCCCTCTGGCCACTATTGTCCTGCCCTCATCACCCCAAAGCCAGGTACCAGACACCTAGAGAAGCCCCAAGACCCCAGAATCCATTAAAATTA
Source organism: Mustela nigripes (assembly GCF_022355385.1). Classification (NCBI taxonomy): domain Eukaryota; kingdom Metazoa; phylum Chordata; class Mammalia; order Carnivora; family Mustelidae; genus Mustela; species Mustela nigripes. The sequence goes on along the minus strand of NC_081559.1, from coordinate 6,036,614 downwards.
TTCAAACTATCCAAACCTAAGTCTACTTAGCCTGCTTGTGCTTCCTCTCTCATTCCTTCATTGAAAACCAAAACGAGGACATTTGTCCAGTTTTGTCTAGCTCCCTTTGTTCCTTGACGGACTCTGACGCACCCCCATGTAACCTGCATAGTGTGGTATGTCTGTTTGTCTTGGGAACTATGAGTAAGAAATAGTTTTCTCAATGACAACTATCTCTTGGTTTCACCATACCTAAATAATACTAAAACCTACATTTTAAAAGAGCATTAGATACTGGAACTGCAACAATAAAAAAGGATATTAGTGAAAAACAGTGACAACTGAATGAAGTCTTTGTTTGTTAATAGCATGACATTAATGTTAATTTCTTAATTTTGACAAGTGTACCATCCTGTAGGCTTGATAAAGACAAGCAAATTGGGCTGGAGGGAGTTTGGGAACTCTCTCAACTTTTCTATAAATCTAAAATTATCCCCAAATAAAGTGTTCCTGAAGAAACAACTTTATACATAAAAAGGCAAGAGTGGATGGAAAAGTGCCAGCTAAGAAGTGAAACAAAACAACAACAACAACAACAACAACAAAACAGGCAGGTGTGGATCAGGTTGACTTCTTCGAGGTTGGTCTATTCCTTGCCAGTTGTCCATTTCTTACCCCTTTCCATAGAAGTTTACTGAGTCACTCAGTTGATGAATGACAACCATGGATTATTGAGGAGTCTAACTAATTAAGGCATAGAGATTTGGTTTCTTTATTTCCTTCCCCTTGGGTAATTTTGAGATATGTGCCCTCATGGATTTGCCTTGGAAACTAAAAAAAAAAAAAAAAAAAAAAAAAAAAAAATTCCCTGGTAGCCTATCTCAAGGCTCTCCTTGGCGGACAACCTAAAGCCGTGAGTTTAGCAATCCAAAAGATGGCAAATTTAATCTGCCCAATTTCTACATCGATCTTGTTTTTTTTTTTTTTTTTTTCCTACATCGATCTTGAATGGATATCAAACTCGGTGGAGGAACTGAAGCTTCATACTAGCACCTGTAAATCCAAATCAAAGCAGAGAGGAAAAAAAAAAAAAAAAGGAAAAACGTATTATCTGAAGAATTCAATTTTGATTTTTCATACACATTTATACCTCGAATTCCAGGACTAGAGTCCATTATTTTAATAAAGTTTGAAGAGCTTCTTAAAATGTAAGTTCTGCTAGGGTACTACTTCTCTGCTCTCGTTGTCTAAGAAAGCATTTTATCTTTTACCCCCACCAACATTCCAGAAGTGGTTCTCATGAAGGGAAAGATAGGAGGTCACATTTCTGTCTAGTTCAGTAACTTTTGTGTTTTTACCAGCTACATACTGCCACAGGCTTGGTAAAATTTAGTTAAGATGGAAAGGACTATTTATAGTAACATTACACCTTTCATCCTTTTGACCAAAGACTCTCAGTCTCAAGTGACAAGATACAGTGTATCTGTACGCCTACCTTGTAATGAATTATAAAAAACTACTTATTTTAGGTAGCCTGGACTTTGAGGCATAAGAATTTTATCTATGTTCTTATCCCACCCCTACATATATCTTTTAATATATATTCGTTGCATATATTCATGAAGAATGTGTTTATCAGGGCTAATTTCCTTGATATAAATGCAGTAATGCTATTCAGAAAAAGTTAAGAAGCATTATGAGTTCTTAAAAACTACATATGAAGGAAGCAGAAAGTAAATAATTCATCATATTCCTTTAGGTCTTGAATTCAAAATTGAAGCTCTCTCTGTCTGCAGAGGAGACGAGGTGCCTTTCAGAGGTAGAGAAAGTGCTTGCTTATCTTTACTCAACAGAAATCATTAACACAGCCCATCCCTGCATACAAATACAACGTAGTGTGCAACTCAACATGCTATTTGATTTTATGACTCCTCATTATAGTCCAGTATAGAGACATGTATATTGGGAGGGCAAATAATTTCACAGGTAATAATTCTTTCTTAAGTTGCTCTCCTAATTACCTTACTTCTCATAAATGAAATTACATTCAAATGTGTACTCTTCAAAAAATCTGGATAAGATGTAATCATTCAAGTTTATTTCACAGAGAACCCAAGTACTACTTCAATTTGAAAATAGTTATGCTGTATGGGAAGTGAACATATTGAAGGATTTTCAAAATAAAACCTATTAGAGAAAGAAAATTGAATTGGACTGTTGTCATCTAGAAGTGTAATCCAAGTATGCTTCCTACAACATTGTTTATCTCTGTATTGATTAATACCTAAAAATTATAGCTTTATTTGCTTTGCTTTCAAAATTAAACTGAAATGTTGTCAGATGTTATTGGAGAATTTCCCCCATATCCTTTATTTTACATCTTTGCCATATCTTGAGCACCAATTATTGTAATCATAAGTATCTAAAATGGTAATTTAACTCTAATCTCCCCAGAAGCCTGCCTGACATCACCAATTTCATCAAATTCTTCATCATTCACATAGTGTCATATACTTTTCTTTCAGTACATTTATCACATCAGCAAATTTGTATCATTTTTGTAATTATTTGATCAATATTTCCCTGCTATCCCATAGTATAAACTATATTGAGGTAAGAACTACTTTTTACAACTATGTTATCCCTAATACTTCACAGTATGCATAGAATGAGAGATATTTTTTAAAAAAATCTTGTTGAATAAATGAGTATATGACTTTTACACTTGAAATATGTTCTTCTAAATGGGGTTTACTAGTTTAATAGAAGTCTAAAACATTCAAAACATGCCTAGCAAAGAACAAAACTTCCAAGCAAATAAACATTTAGTGTCTTTTTTTTTTTAATATTTTACTTATTTATTTGACAGAGAGAAATCACAAGTAGATGTGGGGCAGGCAGAGAGAGAGAGAGAGGGAAGCAGGCTCCCTGCTGAGCAGAGAGCCCGATGCGGGACCCGATCCCAGGACCCTGAGATCATGACCTGAGCTGAAGGCAGTGGCTTAAACCACTGAGCCACCCAGGCGCCCCCATTTAGTGTCTTTTTCACTACATGCTGGCTTGATCTGATCCTACTTAGAAAACAAAACAAAGTAAAACTCAATAATAATGGTAGTGAACATTTATGCAGTGCTTAGTATTTATTAAGTACTTGAACTTTGATATGCATTTTACAAATTTTATTTTGTCTTTTCCTCAGAATAACTTCCTGAGATTAGAATTGTAATATTAACTTAACTGATGAATGCATTGAGACTCAGGTTCATGTTCCCACTGCTATATAGCACATTGGTTTTGAAATGAACCTCCTAAAGTTTTGACTCCAAAACTAAACTTTCTTTAATCAAGTATGGTTTCTTGGCACTTTAAACAAAGATTCAATTTAGTCTTCCAACATTCTTTTTTAACTTTTCTGTTTGGAAACTTGGAAAAATAAAAATATAACTTATAATATGTTTAATGTTAAAGCTTCATTCTGCATAATGAAAATTTCTATATGTGTAATATTTAATTTATTATACAGAGATCAAGATTTATTATATGTACTTAATAAATATTTTGGTATGTGCAGACCAAACTTGGTTTATAATCAGGAGCACATAAACTAGAAAAAAGTACTTTTCAAAGAAATGAAGACTGCTAAAGTTTATGATAATTTGATTGTATTTGATTATCAATGATCAAATAACTACATTCCAACATTTTATGAAATCATATATTTCACGTAAATATTTGCATTGGCTTTCCTCTCCGCCACTAAGGGAAACTCCTTTTTCCTCTATGAATCATCTTCTTGGCACAATGATCTAAAAGCTAACCAGCTTCTAACTCCCCTATGCCTGTCAGTTTTCCAACTTGTTTTTTTCTTAAAATTTCTTCCCACATAATCAGAAATAAAGTAAATGTATTGTGAATCACTCTAGAATCATGTATTGCTTATATTCCTAATTATAGACATTGCAATAATTGTACTTTCTCTAATAACCTCTTTTGCTTGGAGCAAAAACAAAACAATGACTTTCACTTCACACAGCCACAAATTAGATACCAAGAATAACCTTTCACAAACTGCAGGCGCTGCCTTCTAATTTGTAAATGGGGGTCACGAATCATCTAATCAGACAGGCTTCATTGGAAATGACACACACGGAATGGCATTCACAGTGCAGATCCTGGGTGAACAGGTTTGTAGGTCAATTGATTTTTCTCTGTTGTGATTGTTCATGTCAGTCAGTGGATTTTTAGATTTAAAAAACAAAACAGATTATTCTAGCTTTATGATGTTGGTGATCCCACATACACATATAAAATACCCAATTAAAGCCTAGATGTAAGTGCCACTTGGTGGAATTTGAGGGGCAAAGGGTAGGGAAATACAGTGAAGGAATGTTTACATCCTCCTGAACATTCCCAGAACTTAACCAACTTCCTTGTTTTGTTTCTGATTTTTTTAATTAAGCATTTTTTATTATTTGCACTGACATTCTTTTCTCTTTGGTCGTTTTAATCTGTGGATGGGTTGTCACCTCACCTGATTTAGTTCAACCATTGTTGAGTTTACCCGTGGTCTCCACCTCTTAGTTGACACCATCCTAAACAAATCTGTATTATTTCTCCATCTGTGTGGTTTTTTTTGTTTGTTTGTTTCTTTCAGAATCTTGGGCCAAAATAATAAAACAAAATTATATTTTATGCAGGTATTGGGGTTCGCAAAATTACACAGAGAGAGAAAAAGTGAGAGAGTAGAAGAGAACAAATAAATAAGTAAATTCTCCATACCTATTCCTATAAGAGGATAAGGGAGTGAGAAGTTGTTGAAAGGACAATTAGGACCTGAAGCTAAGGACAGTGCTACCACATCCTTCTGCAGTGTACCTGTGCTATCTCTTCCACTAAACCTGGAGGGCCTGCGTTTGTCATAAAGCAAGGGGGGAGCAGACAGAGTGAGGACCCACAAAACAGACCCTGGTTATTCCCCACCACCCCATCATCTCATACCTTGTAAGCTTTTGAGCCTAAGGAAGGAAATAACATTTAACACATTTTGGTATTTCATAATAATTAGAAGGTTTACAATATTTTTAATTTCTCCCTTAAGTCAGATTGGAAGAAAATAATTATTTAAAAGTATAAAATACATAGTTGTATATTTGATAATTACCTATGCACTTGCTTTATCAATTAATTTCTTCACATAGACTCAATTTACCATCTGAAGTCTTCCCATTGCATTCTCAAGAACTCCCATTAGTATTTCTCATAGCGTAGATTGGCTAGAGATATATTTTCTTGTTGCTGTTCTTATTTTTAATCTAGGAATGCCTTAAAGTCTCCATTTTTTTTTAAAGATTTTATTTATTTATTTGACAGAGTTCACAAGTAGGCAGAGAGGCAGGCAGGGAGAGAGAGAGAGAGGAGGAAGCAGACTCCCTGCTGAGCAGAGAGCCCGACATGGGACTCGATCCCAGGACCTTGAGACCATGACCTGAGCCAAAGGCAGCAGCCCAACCCACTGAGACACCCAGGCACCCCTAAAGAATCCATTTTTTAAGGATATTTTTATGGGGTGTAGAATTCTTGGTTGACTTATTTTTTTCAATTCTTCTGTTTTCTTTCATGTCTCCTGCAAATTCAGCTCTTAATCTTACTGAATAGTCTTTGTACATGATGACTAATTCTTTTCTCACAATTTTGAAGACTTATTCTTTGCAAATTGACCTGAGAAGAGTGAGCTCAAAGCGAGGTCAAATGATAACAATCTGTTGATGAAGTATTTCATGGAAGCTGCAACACATGTCAAATGGCAAGAATGCTCTGTGGATGGGACCTTTTGAGGAACTCCCAAAACTATCTGCTCTCTCTAGAAGATGGAGGGCTGCCATGTTTGACAAGAACCGTGTTTGTAAGTCTGCTGGTTTTACAAGGTACCATGGGACTGAGGAGAGAGAGATAGGGGTTTGTCAAGTTAAAATGCAGTAAACGCTACAGTTTTCTCTCACAGGTTTGGCAGTTTTGTTGAATAAACCCTTCCTCAATTACTGCAAATCTTAGATTATTTTCCAAAATTCTGCAAAAGTTGACTTTGAAAAAATTTGCCAAAGTATTGTTGCTTCTGAGGAGCAAAGAATTCACAGAGATCTTTCTATGATTCCTTAAGTCCTATCTCATGATATTTCTTTTTAATCACAAGCCTTATACTTTCTTTCAGATGTCTCTTTTCTATTTTGGGTAGATTTTGAAATCCTTAAATAAGACGGGAAACAGTTCACATAGAATCAATGTACAACATCAATATTCCAAAACACTTTTATTTTAGATTGTTAGTTTGCTTCATTAAAATGAAAAGCTAAGATGAACGTCACAGACATTATCTTCCTTGCTTGTAAATATGCACAGCTGTGTTATATAGTTATAGATTATTCATTTTGTGATTATTTCCTTAGTTCTATCTGCCTAAAGCTGACAAAAGTATAATTACATTCTAAGTCTTATATGCTTCTTTTCCTTCTTGGTTGTTATGTCATCTTAGATGTTGGAGAATGTGACACTCTTTAGTTCCACACTGAGCCTACATTATTGACGAACATGAAATCTATGAAATAAATTTTATAGCATTATCTTGATAACATTTGAAAACTCGAAAAAATAAGTATTCATTTCTTCTGGGAGAGAAAAGAGAAACTTTAATAGAAACAATAGCATACTGGTTATTGATGCATGAGAAAATTTCAGTAAGGAGGAATTGGAGGGAAAAGATATAACCATACTTGTACTATAGGAAACAAGGATCAGAAGACAGCTGTTAGATATTCTCTAGGCCAGATGTTTGTAGTTTAATTTGAAAATATTATTTAAAGCAAAATAAAAACTAGATGAACTAATTTTGAATTTTACACAGTATCCAATGTGCTAAAACTATAAACTGGCCAAACTGGTTTCAGGAAAGAATCATGCATTTACAACTTATCAGTGATGAGAGCTACCACCTCTTTCTTTCTTTAATGTCCTAACAGACACTATAATAGAAGTAAATGCTCTTATTTTAAAATAAAAAACAAAACTTTGTACCAATCCTTTGAGGAACTCCCAAAACTATCTGCTCTCTCTAGAAGATGGAGGGCTGCCATGTTTGACAAGAACCGTGTTTGTAAGTCTGCTGGTTTTACAAGGTACCATGGGACAGATGTGTATTTTACAAGATTTTGTAGATCTAGACAGATCAAGCTAATGTCTAGAAAATATCTCGTACTGACCTGTGAGATTAGCAGTTCCTAAAAATATTCTGGTATCAAGAAAGCACCCAAATTGCTAAAGTATCTTTAGAACCATTTGAAAATATTTTGTATTTTGTGTCAGCCAATTAGTACTTACAGATACTAAATGTGAATTCATATGTTCTTAGAACTGTCAAATTTTTAATGAGGACAGAAACCATAATAAAGAATATTGCTTCAATAGGAAATTTACCTATCTTAGAAAGTAACTTTATATGTTGAAACTAGGTGAACTAAACTAGTTTTGAACTTACTGCCTCTCTTCTCTCCCCTCATACATTTATACACAGGTATATACAGACACATATACATACAAAGGAAGACAGAGAACACTTATGGTCTGTTTATGATTTGTGTAGCATAAATATATATACAAACACGGGGGAGAGAGTGAGAGACAAAATGAATTGTTTTCCCATAAAACTGATTAAGATAATTTAAAAGTATTTTTAAATAGTAAATATGAATAGACAGAAGAAAACTTTTTTTATTCTGAAAGTGATGTTATATTAGTTGAATGATAACTTAAGGGAAACTGTGAATCATTAGAATCAACAGACTAGAAAGTATTTGATGTATTCTTTTATGTCATCAATCCTTTCAAATCTATTTCATTTTCCTTTTGAGTTCTCCTAAATTGAAATAGAAAATGTAATATTTGCCTTTTCTTTGAAGGAGATATATTTTTAGCATGTTTTTATTGAAACGGAAATTTATATCTGAAGTGAAATCTAATGTCTTGGGTTCTTAAATGAATAATACTGGAGATGAAGATGTGCTTGGTGATCTAAAAGGAGATGGAAGAAGATACTAGTGTCAGTCATTTACTGAAAGCTAGTTATTGATATCTCACTTTAGAAAGTGAGAACATCAGGAGTGCCTGGGTGGCTCAGTCAGTGAAGCACCAGCTCTTGGTTTCAGCTCAAGCCCTGATCTCAAGGTCGTGGGATCCAGCCCCAAATTGAGACCCATGTCAGGCTCCAGGGTCAGCAAGTGGTCTGCTTGAGAGTCTCCCTCGCTCTCTCCTTCTGTCCCTCCTCCTGCATGCTCTCACTCTATCTCAAATAAATAAACCAATCTTAAAAAAGTGAGAACCAGGGCGCCTGGGTGGCTCAGTGAGTTAAAGCCTTTGCCTTCAGCTCAGGTCATGATCTCAGGGTCCTGGGATCAAGCCCTGCATCAGGCTCTCTGCGTGGCAGGGAACCTGCTTCCCCCACTCTCTCTGCCTGCTTGCCTTCTTACGTGTGAACTGTCTCTGTCAAATCAATCAATCAATCAATCAATCAATCTTTAAAAAAAAAGTGAGAACATCAGAAATGTATTTTTGTTGTTGTTCTTGTTAGTATTATTTAAGTTGTTATAAATAATATGTAGTATAACTGAAAATAACTGAATTATATAATACTTCTGAAAAATTATAATGATTCTGAAAATATTTATCTGAAGAAAGATAAAGAACAGAACTTTCAAACAAAAACAAACCATAAAGTTTTAAATTAACTCTTTTTGATGGTCATCAGAATAAAGTAAATTATCTACCCCTCAAAATTTATTTTATAATCAATACATAGTACATTAATGAAGAAAATCGTAAATCATCTAAAGATATTACTGGGCGAGCTGGACATCTTTGCGAGCTGACTGAGTGTGCAAATCTATCAAGAGGAAGAGCACACCACTTCAAAAAGATCTTCGCCAGTTACAGAAGTCCTTGCCTGAGAACACAAGCATTTAGGCACTGAAGGCAGTTGTATCTCCAGCATAACATGGGTTTCCAGGATTCACTAGATAATGTGCTTTCACCGTACATTCAAACTGTGATTAGGGTGGACATTCTATCTGGTACGTGTGGCAACATATTTCCAGTGCCAGTGGCTTCTCTTCAACTCACTTTGGGGGCAGGCTTGAAAATCAGAACTCACCAAGCCTTTTTTTAATGATTTGCATTAGAATTGTTTTAGTACTTAAATAAGGACTTTATAGACCAAAGAAGGCAGAGATCTTTCTTTCTTTTTTAAAGATTTTTATTTATTTATTATCTATTTGACAGACAGAGATCATAAGTAGGCAAAGAGGCAGGCAGTGAGGGGGAAGAAGCAGGCTTCCTGCTGAGCAGAGACCAACCCCCATGCGGGGTTCGGTCCCAGGACCCTGAGATCATGACCTGAGCTGAAGGCAGAGGCTTAACCCACTGAGCCACCCAGGCATCCCATGACAGGGATATTGTTACCAGCTGAGGGAGAAACATTTCTAGGGAATAATTCTGGTTAGTTTTATTTATGAGTGAGACTGTCCTTAAACCTATAACAGTCATCAGGAATACTAGGTCCCATTATTGTTCAACTTCAATCACACTCTTACTGTTCTGGCTCTGGGGAGACAGTATAAAGAATATTTCATAGGTTGCCCCCCCCCCCCAAGTCCATACCTATTGATGATCACACTCTTATATATTCTCCTCCCCTTGAGTATTGGCATGACCTATGACTTGCTTCCAAAGAGAATAGTATGGCAAAAATGACAGGAACTATGTGGTTACACTTAGGACTGTAGTGCCTAGTCTTTTAGAGTCTCTCTTCCTTTGCTGGCCTTGAAGAATGAACCTTGTTGGGAAACTCCATGCCACACAGAACCATGGGCAGCCTCCAGACATTAAGGACACCCTCTGGTTCATAGCAGAAAAAACTGAAACTCAATCCAAAGAACTCAATGCTGCAGGAACTGAATGATCTTAGAAGTAGAGAAATATTCTATTCTATTCTATTCTATTCTATTTCTATTCTATTCTATTACAGGTGAATATTCTATTTCACCTCTAGAGACTCAAAGAACAGTGCCATCCTGGTCAACAGCTTCAGTGCAGACTGGTGAGTCACTCAACACAGGGGCCAGCTAAGCCATGTTGGAATACTGAACTACTGAAATAATAAATGAGGAAATAAATGTGTGGTGTTTAAATGACTTAAGCTTGTGACAATACTGTCATGTGATAAATAGCTAATACAAATACTACAATGTCCTAGAAACAATGATTAACAAAAAATGCCATGATAGCTATTAGTTGGTTGTCATTAAAACAGAATTTTCTAATCATAGATTGTAATTTTGGGTTTATGTTCATGGACCTGCTCTCCTCTCCACTTATTTGGTATATATTTAAATTTTATGTGTAAAAGAAATCCTCTATGTGTGAATTACAACTCTCAAAGGATTAAACAGCAATACAGATATTTTAGAAAATATGCCCTTTGCCTTCTTAATGAAGTATTTATGTTCTGGATACTGTGTCACTACATGAAACTGTCAAGTTGTGAACATATTAATGACTACAACCTGCTGTGTTTCAATTACTTCCGTTTTTACCGGTTTTCCACTATCGGTACAAAATGGAATAAAGGAAACTATGATCAGGGCAATTACTGTTTCATTATGAAATTTTAGAAGTTGTTAATAATGATGTTCAGCATGCTCTATTTCTAGACTTTAAAAATTTTCTTTCCATAGACCAAAAGAAAAAAAATTTTCCCAGCTGTTAGATGGAAAGAAGTGAGTTGGGGGAAATCCGAGGGGGAGACAAGCCATGAGAGACTGTGGACTCTGAGAAACAAACTGAGAGTTTTGGAGGGGAGGGAAGGGGGGGCATGGGTGATCCTGGTGTTGAGGGCACATATTGAATGGAGCTCTGGGTGTGGTGCATAAATGATGAATTTTGGAACACTGAAAATAAAAAAGTAAACTAAAACTTAAAGAATATAAGGCAAAAATAAATAAATATATAAAAATACAGAAGCAAATGTTGAATTAAACAAGCTAGGTATCTTCTTCTGATAAATGAATGCTCACTCACACAGAAATTATAAATGTTGCTTAATTGCTTAAGATAAAGATTCCTTGCTGGTATCTGATAGACAACACATTAATTTTGACTAAATCTCTGACATTTGTCATTCACAATCTCTTAAAAATAGATAAATTATTTAACTCTTTATAAAGTATTATACTTTATACTTTTTCAATTATACTTTATAGTAAGTACTAAACTTTAAAACTCTAGGACTTTGTTTTTGAAAAATTAAATGCATTTTTTATTGGTTTTAGGGCAAGTAATGTTCAAATATAGGGTTCTCACTCCATATGACACCCAAGTTATGTGAGACAGGAAAGGACTTTATTTCCATGTCCTTAGTCAGATATTCTTGGACCCCAACAAATAGAGGAGTGTGTGTGTGTGTGTGTGTGTGTGTGTATGTGTGTTCGTGTGTGTGTATATTGTCATTGTCCAATGAGGATAGAAAAACACAGTATACATACTATGGCAGGAATTGGTATTCTCTTCTGTACAGAGAGGAAATATTTTCAGCTTTATGCTCCATGAGATCTCTGCTGCCACTACTCCACTCTGTCACTGTAGCATGAAAAAGCAGCCATAAATAAAATTTGAACCATGACTGAACTCCAAGAACATGTTACTTACAAAAACAGAAGGGCCAAATTTAGCCCCCAGGGCCACAGTCTGCTGACATTTGTCCCAAGGGAATTTAAAAGTATGGATTTTTATGACTAAAAGAAATACATATCTCACCATTTTGATAAACTAAAACATGACAAAAGTTTGAAGGTTGGAGCTGAAGTAGAGACCACAGTTAAACTACATGTTAACGTGGTGATGAATGTTTTGGGGGTCAGCTAGATTGAGAAAAATCTAGGAGAGAGAGAAAGAGGTGAGTGAGCCATGGGCTCTGTGGAAAAACTGTCAGAAAGAAAATGGACCAGTATGGGGTTGGCTAGAAAGGAAATTTAGAGACTAAAATATCCAAAGGGCATTTGTAACGTCATAGGCTATGATGGGCTTGATACAAACTTTCCCCTCCCGCTCCCATACAAGTCTGTGGTAAAGTCTGCATTGTTCACTGAAGTTGTTCTTTGAAAAGATTCATTTTGAGGACCCTAAGAGTGTTGAATTATAGATATTCAGGTAAAGGTGGAGAAGAAAATAGATAAAAACAAAATATTTTTTATTTGGATTCCTATTATCCTTTGCTATGAGAGGACTGGGCAGGTGGTTTCATGACTGGGCAAAGGCTAATATTCCTCAGTGAGACCTAATCTGCTTTTTAAGAACACATGCACAAAAATCACATGGGTTTTAATCTTGTCCCCATCATTCCTTCTAAGAATGGCCAATAAAGTACAGCCAAATAAAACCAAGTCATCTTTCCTTAATTTCTACAAGGACTCTATGGGGTTTACTTTTCTGGTTTATCCTTTCTTATTGGCTTCCTCTATAAATTGAGATGTGGGTTAGTAAAATCCAAAGACACTTTACTCTCTGTGTTTTACTCCAAAATCATGCTACCAAAATATTTATCACATAATCCAGACTGGGTATTAGCAAGAGAGACTATAGGAAGGTACAGTCTCTGAAATGAATATTTGATGATAGGTGAGGTTATATATACACAAATAAAAATACATTTTTTTACTTCATACTATAAGCAAATATGCCCTAGAAGAATCAAAAACCTTCATAATACTGGAATAAGTAAATTTAATAATAATAATAATAGTAATAACAATAATAAATGTACTTCTAAGATTTGACATTCTCTTTTTTATAAATCGGTCACATGGCAGAAATTTTATTTATTTGAACCTGTGTCTCTGGCTGTAATTCAAAATGAGGAAAAATGCAAGTTCACATTCTGATACTCATAAGACAGGAGGCCAAATACTAAAATATGGAAACTCAAGGTATAGCCAATATGGAAGACACCTTATAACCACTTGTCTTTCCTATACTTCATTACTCATCTCTTTTAAACATGGAGGTAGATGGTATTTCAGTTTCTAATTTCCTATTGATCATTTTTATATGCCATAGAGTAAAACTTCAAAATCCCTTCTCCTACTGCTCAAAACTCTAACTTCAAGAACCTTCTACAATCCTAATCTACCAAGACCATAATCCTCAGAGTCTGTTCATCTGGGTTCTTCCTTTTAGCCTATGGGAACCTTTGTCTTTCATTTCTATGCTTTTTTGGAGCCCTTCTATAATTTTTACCTGACATTCCACAGATTTTCAAATATTTATTTAATTTTTTGTTTGTTTATTTAGAGAGAGCATGAGCTGGGGGGAAAGGGGAGAGTTTGAGAGAGAATCTCCAACATGGGTTTCAATTCCAAGACCCTGAGGTTCATGACCAGAGTCAAAATCAAGAGACAGACACTGAACTGACTGAGACACCAGGTGCCCCCTCCATAGCTTTGCAATAATTATCTACAGAAGAAACATTTACTGTGGTATAGGGAATAATAACATGGATGTAATTCTCAACCCCTCCTATATCCATGTCTTTTGTAATGTGACTTATCAGAAAGAGAAAAGCCTACTGGCTTCTCCATTCTTTGACTTTTGTCTGATCTTGTGTTCTGCCTTGACTGATGGAAAAAAAGAGCAAACATTCTGCAACTACAAGCTTGATTATGTGTCTTTGCAGTTTGGCTTCTTGTTACCAGGAATGTGCCACCATCATGAGAACACCCTCAGATAACCCTGCTGGAATGATATGAGAGATCGGTGGAAAAGACAGTTAGTTGTCTGAGGTGACACTTTTCTACCAGACAACCCAAGCCAAACCGCTAGCATCAGCAGAGAAGGTGATCAGCAGAATCGATCCCAGATCAACAGAATTACACAAACAACTCATAAACTCAAGAAAATAATATATTGGGGATCATATATTACATGGAAGTAGCAATAAAACATTGATAATCCTATGTTTATGGGCTATGCCAGATTTTATAAAGGTGAATTTTTCTGAGCTAAAAAGGAAGGTGCCAACATCTTTATTCTCTGTTCTTCTTTGTCATGTGTCATATTTAATTCATCATATTTGCCCATTTATCGAAAATCGATGATTTGGGATATGGATAAGTGATAAACACAGGGCACTTATTAGTGTTAAATTTGTTTTGCTTTGTTTAAATACTCAGTGTTTATATGTAAAGATATCCAGATAAACTATGGTTTATTCTGCTCTCACAAGTGTAAGAATTAATATTTGATTTAAGAAAAAATTATAGGAGTGCCTGGTTGGCTCAGTGAGTTAAGCCTCTGCCTTCAGCTCAGGTCATGACCTCAGGGTCCTGGGATCGAGCCCCGCATCCGGCTCTCTGCTCAGCAGGGAGCCTGCTTCCTCCTCTCTCTCTCTGCCTGCCTCTCTGCCTACTTGTGATCTCTGTCTGTCAAATAAATAAATAAATAAATCTTTAAAAAAAAGAAAGAAGGAAAGAAAGAAATGTAATAAAAATGCATCTTCAGAGTACAGAAATAGCTCCCTTTCAAAATCTTCCAACCTTTTCTTTTTGCCAAGTAATAGTACCTGTCTCCTGACTCCACGTTTCCTCTCCATCCCTGATACTTCTTAGCACAGCACTGACAATTCAAACCAACAGCTCCCAGCCCATGCCTCCCTCTTTAGTTTGTGTGTACAGGTCAAGATAAGTAGTATATCCATTTGCAGTATCTTATGCTCTAATATGTACTAAACATTCTCAAAAAACAGACCTATTATACTCTCCTGATAAACAAGGAAATACATGTTTTACATCTGGAGAAAAATAACCAAATCACTCTTCCAATTCTTGATTTGCCTCATCTGTCTTAGACATTTCTATCGATACTGGTCATGTCACTCCCCTAGGCTGACATGAGAAGAAAATAAAAATAATTCTAAAGTGTTTTTAAATCTGAAGAAGCTATACAGATGTTGAAACAACCACTATAACGAAAACAAATTCTACCTCAAACCACTGTAATACTCTCCTTTCTAAGTTAATTAATGATTGTGGTTGTAATAGTTTGAAATAGGTTAAGCCAGGAGGTTAGGGAGTTTTCATTGATATTGTGAAGACATTTATAAAAATGCATGAGGAAGGATCCAGCCTGGTAAATTCAATTAATCTGACTTAACTTGAGTTTCAATTTTCTTATCCATCACTTAAGATCAGAAGAGTCATCCAAAAATTAGATGAAGTCTAAAAGACTGGAAGGCACTTGACAAATGTCAAGTAAATACGGCAAAATAACCACCACTGACACAGACAATATTAGAAATGCGCTCAGAAATAGAACCACAAGTCATAGTTTCAGGAACATACATTGAATTCTATCCCTGGTTTATTTTGCAACCTAAAGAACAATAATTTTCCATCCTCTTCGTGCTTCATTGTATCCTTTTGCAAAGACAATACATCACCCACCACCCAGAAACCTTAGGATTACTGTCGTTCTGTAAAAGTGTGCAGCATAAATGATTAGGACCACCTGAAATAATGTCATTTAAAACTTTAGTAAAAGAAAGGGATAAAAGTACTTAAACTTTTGATTCTTGGCAAGATCTAAAAATGTTTCCAAAATGGATCAGGATACCTTTAAAGAATGGAATTTGTACTGGTTTTTTTAGTATTTACTCCTGTCCATATGGTTTTAAGAAATATGCATGAAATGTCATTATATAAAAGTTTCACTACTATATTCAAACAAAAGTATTTCAATGAGATATTTACAGATGTGTAAACATGGAATTTTATTTACTGTGTTCATATATGTAAAGGAAAATAAGGTGACATTTGTCTCTCTTGGTAATTCAAGTGTATGTCTAAAAGAAACAGAATGAAAAGGAAAACAAATTTCTTAGATCTAAGACAAAAGAATCATTTGCTGTGGGCCAATGATGGGAAAACTCATTTTTTCTGTTTTCTACAAATCTTTCTTTTTTTTTCTTGATTTTTAGACCTTTTATACATACTTCAGAAAACATTTAAAGGCATTCAAATAACATGACACAGTGTAGCTAGTTGAATGGAATAATAGCCTCAATGCTTTCCCCAGTTGAACCCATGTTATTCCTGTCCTTTTCCATGAAAACCTCAATATTGAATCTTTCAGTTTGGTAGGCCTGGTTTTTATTTTTTTTGGAGAACTCTAGGAGTTCTCTTTTTTTTGGAGTCTCTAGGATGTAATGAGTGCTGTATATTTTTCAGCTTATTCTTTTACATTCTTCAGTTTCAAATGAGAAGTTGGCATGCCCAACATTAATATTAATCCATTCTTGTAGTGAGCATTTAGTGAATCTGACATATCTATATAACTATATATCTACATCTATCTATCATCTCTCTCTATATATATATAATGTTCTAATTCTTACACCTTTTTACTATTTACTCAGTTTAAACAGGCTCCTTGGATTATCATGTTATTTCTAGTCACCACCAGATGCAAAAACACTGCTCCTTATGATAATCATAAAATAGAACTGCTATGGAAATGTGAAATTATATTGTTTCCTTCCCATTCTGATCTTCCATCAACAATTTACAATTTTGAGGCAACATTAGCACAGTATAGTAAGAAACAGCTGCTTAATTTACCTTAATTGTTAGGCAATATCTCATTTTATCTAGATAGCGAATTCAGCAAATCACTGAGAGCATATGTTTATTGTATTTCTAGTGCTCGCAGGAAACCACACTCAGCTTTACTCTCAGACAACAAAGGCTCCAAAGAATCATGCCTTGTGAGTGAAAGCCACAACTACAGACTTTCCCCAAAGGGAGGCTTTAGTCATTCGTTGTATCACTTTGTGACAGATGCCCCTGATGCAAGCAATTGGAAACAAGAAACAATTCAGTTGACCCGGCAACACTATTTCTTCCAATGTATTTTCAAGATTTAAACAGTAATAGACAAAGCTAACCTGATCACATATATCGTTTCTGTGAATGTTTGTTTCTGTGGCTCTGGGACTCTGTCCTTAGTGAAATAGGGAATTCATTGAGCTTTAAAATCCTCTGAAGTGATTAACAGATATTATTGAACAATGTAACAAAGGAAAACTCAACACTTTTCAAAAGCATTATTTTTCTTCCTTTCTTCCAGGTAACACAGATTTTGTGATATAAGAGGTGATGACAGGGATAATCATTTTATTATGATTAATATATGATTAAGTTTGAATCGCTAATATTTTATTTATCTATGTTCATAAGTGACATTGTTCTATACTTTTCTTTCTCCGCACTGTTTTTGTCAGATTTGGTACCAGCATTATAATGTGAGTTGTATAATAATGGTCCCTTTTTCTTTACTCTGGAAGAATTGTATAAGATTGGAATTATCTGTTCTATGAATAATTTTTAAAACAACTGTATACATGTAGGTACTGGTGTTCTAAATTTTAAATATCTTTTAAACTAGTTTAATGATTTGGGGACTGATAATTTTCAGTTTGTGCTTAAGTTAATTTTCATAAGTAATTGGTAAATAATTTTGGAAAAATCTTGTTCATATCATTGGCAGCTTCTATAATCATGTTTTCTTCTTGCATTATTAGTTTTTGCTTACTTGGTTTCCTAACATGATCAAATGTGCTATAAATTTTTACATTATAAGGGCCTGGGTGGCTCAGTTGGTTAAATGTCCAACTCTTGATTTTTGGCTCAGGTCGTGATCTCAGGCTTGTGAGATTGAGTCCTGTGTCAAGCTCTGCACTCAGTGGGGAGTCTGCTTGAGATTCTCTTTCTCTTTCCCTCTGACTCTCTTTCTGCTTGTAAGCTTTTTCTCTCTCATTTTGTCTCAAATAAATAAATAAATAAATCTTTTTAAAAAATTATATTAACTTTTAAGTTAGCCAATTGATTTTGTTGACCTTGTCTGTTGTATATATATTACTTCATTAATGCATGTTTTAATTTTAATATTTCATTTCCTTTAGTATTATCAATTTTATTTTATTGTTTTTTTTTAAATTCTAAAATTTTATTTAACTTATTAATTTTCAGTTTTTAACCTTTGGCAATATATACATTCAAAGCTATATAATTCTTCTGAAATTCCATTTTACCTGCATTAAACAATTAGCATAAAACATTTTGACATATATTTTTATTGTAATTAATTCTAGGCCTTTTCTTTTTCATGTATAACTAATTAAAAATGAATTTTACCAAATTATGGAGAATTGCATTTTAAGTTATCTTTTAATTTAATAATTTTATTGTTATTAGTGCATAGAGTTTGTATAGTAGCTATTATTTAGTATTTATTGTGAATGTTCCAGTCTCAAATGCTAAAAAATTTAAAATGTTCATATGTCTCATCTATGGTTGTCTTTTAAAATATTTTATTTATTTATTTGTCAGAGAGAGAGAGCACATGAGTGAGCACAAGCAGGGAGAGCACAGGCAGAGGGAGAGGAGGAAGCAGGCTCCCCCCGAGAGGAGGAAGCAGGCTCCTCCCCCCTCCTCCCCCCAGTAAATTGGCTTCAGTTTCAAAACATCAATGTACGTCTTGTGCTACCTGTTGTCACTAGCAGTAGTCAGATGAGTATCGATTTTTTCAGAGCAGGGTCATTCTGTAAACTGTATAGAAATTTTAAGTGAATAATCATTGCAATTAAATGCTAAAGACTGGTATAACTGATTGACACTCACAGATTTCTTTCCGGAAATAAAGAGTATAAGAGAAAGGAAACATTGGCCAGAAGCCAACTGATAAAAATGAACATCAGTTTTGTGTTGTTTTTAATATACTGAACTACCCAATCTAGTTTGGACAGTTTTCGTAAGAAATCCTAAATAAGATGGTATTTCAGCAAATTCAGGCATCCAAAAAGACATGTTTCCAAGTAAATGGATCACCTTTAAACTATCTGAACATATTTTGAACTCCCAATCACTTAGCTTTAAAATAAATTGTCAAATTATAAAAAGGAAGTATACTTCTGGCTTCAAAACTTTTCTAAAGACACTAAATTTCAAAATAGATGACCAAATGCTACCAACATTTTTCATTACTTATATTTCATATGCTGAAAATGTAATAGTGGAAGGCAATTTAGGAGATAATGATCATGAATTGGAAGGGAATGAAAGAACCAGGAAAATGGACTTTAAAAATGTATGCATCAGCAAGCTCAGACAACTGGTTGGAAAGAACACATTGACAGAAAGTCTATAGCAAAATTGGATGCTGGCAGTTTTCTAAGATGTGATAATAAGGGCAAAGAAATAAACTATACCCATGAAAATAAAATATGAAAGAGTAACCTGGTAGATGATTTGAATAAGGTGTGAACTTTTCTAAGAGGATTAGATTGGGAAAATCACAAAGATAAGTATGTCTGTGTAGTACAAGAATTTGTGGACAGTGCCGGAAGAACCAAAGTCAAAATAAATTGCTGCTAGCACAGGATCTGAAAAGTGAAAAGGAATGAGAAGTTAAATTAGGCATGGAAAGATAGATAATTGCACATAGCATCAGAAAAGGAAACTTGCAGTTACAAAATAAATAGCCAAAACTTTTATTAATAGTTTTATCCTTCATCCTTATTAAAATCTTATGATCCATAGGATCAGACACATGAAAATTACTTCCTACAAAGGAAGGATTTAACAATTTATTTATCATCATTTAAACTCTCCAAAAAATTAAATGTTCACATCATATGTTGTTGTGCAATTCAGTGCTCATTTTAAGAACATTAAATGCTTGACGAGGAGCTACGGTGGAAGCTGGGATAGGCAGAGACTTAAAATCTAATGAAAGATTATTTCCTAGAATGAACTGTTGCATGTGATAATAAAAATTTTAGTTTTAATTAAAATGAAACAATAAATACCATTTGTCATTGCATCTCTGTATTGTGTGAAGTTACAGGGAGAGCAAGCATGTTACGCCTGTCAGTGGGCAATTCCTTAGCCATCGAGCCGGCTTTAGAAATCCGAAAGGCTACTGGCATACAAACTAATGGGGCCTGGTAATCCATTGGCAAGGCCATGGTACCCTGGCTACCTAAGAGCTGACTTTAAAAGAAAACTAAAGGATTGAGTATCTCTTTCACAGTTCAGGAAAAACCAAAAACAGGCAAAAACACCAGGGTCAGTTTTTTAGTATTAAATTGCTTAGATTAAAAAAGAAGAAGAAGAACAAGAAGAACAAACCAGGTCAATTATCATCAGATTTTATTTATTTATTTATTTATTTATTTGAGAGAGAGAACATGAGCGAGAAGAAGGTCAGAGGGAGAAGCAGACTCCCCGTGGAGCTGGGAGCCCGATGCAGGACTCGATCCCGGGACTCCAGGATCATGACCCGAGCCGAAGGCAGTCGTCCAACCAACTGAGCCACCCAGGTGTCCCTCATCAGATTTTTTTAAAATTTAAATTCAATTATCCAACATATGGTACATCATTAGTTTCTGATATAATGTTCAATGTTTCATTAGTTGCATGTAACACCCAGTGCTGCCTACATCACACGCCCTCCTTAATGTCCATCACCTAGAAAGCATAAAATTTAGGGGTGGCTGTGTAGCTCAGTCAGTTGAGTGCCCCAACTCTTAGGTCAGCTCAGGTCATGATGTCGGGTCCTGGGATCCAGCCCCAGGCTGGGCTCGGAGCTTAGCAGGGAGTCTGCTTGAGATTCCCTCTGCACTTCCTCCTGTTCTCTCTCTCTCCCCTTAAAGAAACGAATGAATCCTTAAAAAAAAAAAAGAAAGAAAGAAAGAAAAAGCGTAAGATTTAGATTTTTTTAATGTAAAAACTGAAAGCCAGATATACTCTGTCTCGATTTGCCGCCAGTGGAATCCAAGCTTCCCCAGACAAGCTTCAGTGACCTCTTGTCTGCACTGATGCGACACACCCTCAAGAACTGATGGGCGTCCCTGAGTCTTGTGTGGAGTTTCTCGAATCCATTCTTGAAAAATAGCAAATCTGAATTATGTCCTTCTCTTTTTTTTTTTCTCTACATTTGATTTTATATAATGTACATCAAAATAATGAATGGATATTTATTTAAGCTGGCATTCCTGTTTCCTATTCCAGACCCAAGGAATCAGAATCTCTGGGGATAGGGGTTCAAAAATCTGCATTTTTTAAAAAAGCTTCACAAGTGATTCTTAAGCACACAAACATTTAAGAATCACGACCTTTGAGACAAATTTAAATACTTAGGTGCCATTTACTAGATTCTATATTTTCTTTTCTTATATCCCACAACAGGTATAACTCCATTGCACTCAACTTTACTCATATCTTTTAACTTTCAAATCCCTAAGCTCTGCACTATTTTTCCTCCCCCTGAAAAACATCCTGATCCCTTTCGCCACTCATCTTAACCTTCCTTTATTTGACAAAAGACTACTCATCTATAAATAATCACACAGAAAGAAAAGCACTTTCTTCTGGAATGTCATCCCTAGTCAGTAGGTTTCAGGTTTTTATACATGTGGAATTACCTGAGAACTTTAAAATGTGGATGCCTGTATTTCTTCATGCCAGGAAAGATTTTGAATCAATTTGTTTGGAGCACAACCTGGGCATTAAGGTTTTTGAAAACTCTCTGAGTTTTGAGAACAACAGGTCTTTTCTGAGTTAAGTTTTCTGCCCATTGCTTCCACCTCTAGTCGTACCTAATACTTTCCCTTATCAAAACTCTTACTTCACCTCATTGAAATTACCATATCCGGTATTATCACCTATTAAGGTCTGGGGGATAGCAGTCTTGCGACTGTCCCAGAATCTGCTGTCCTACCCACGCATGGATCCTGTATATGGAGAGAGAACTTAGAAGTAACTCAAGAAATGTCTATTGAAGAATTTATTGAAAATATTTGACTCATCCCAAAACATTTTAAATATTTTTTGTTTGTCTTCTACACATTGCTTCTAGCATATAAAATTTCAGACGTGCTCGTGTTTCTTTCATTTTTGTATCTTCAGAAACTAGAACTATAAATCTTCAAAGAGTATTTAAAGAATAAAAAGTAAACTGTCATGTAGTAAATTGGAACAATGTTGAGAAAAATTATGATAATGAAATCTCTTCAAGTAATCCAAACTGTACAGAAGCACTCCTTCGTGATGTGGAAATGTTGGGGTTCCAAGCCAATGGCCAAGAAAGAATTCTTGAGATGTCTTCAGGGTGAAAAGGTGGTTTTATGAAAGCACTGGGACAGGACCCGGGGGTGTAAAGAGCTGCGCTGGGGTGTGAGGAGGGGCTGATTATATACGTTCAAACTGGGAGTGTTAAGTCTCCAAGGAATTTGGAAGCAAGGTGTCCCGGACCTTGAGGGGTCATTTATGAGTCTCTAATAAAACCTTCGTCACGAGTCCCTTCTGAGGTGTATCAGGAGCCACGTGCTTACAGGATGACTGCTAGCATCTTGAGAGCAGAGATGAAGGAACTTTCCAAAGGAAGTTTATGTGAAGGACAGTTACAGGTCCTGGAGGTTAGGATAGTGCTAAGCTAAGATTGCCTTTGCCCTTGGCAGAGGACTAAGATGGAGGCAGATTTCCTAGAGGAAGGTCGCTCTGCCTATCTCGAGGACTTGTCTATGGGCTCTACGTTGTACGGAGCTTTAATTTTTTTTTTTTCTTTTGCCTTTGTTCCTCACATCACTTGGACATTCATTTATAGGCTGATTAGCTTTGAGTGAACATATATATTCATTATTTGTTAATTTAAAGGTATCTAGTGAAATCTGTTTCTGAGTTAGACTGAGAATTAGAATCATTTAGGGAGAGGGGCCTGGGTGGCTCGGGGGTTAAGTGAAGCGTCTGCCTTCAGTGCTCTTGGGATCTCCGGGATCCTGCTGTGCAACCCCAGGCTGACTCTCTGATGCACAGGGAGTCTGCTTCTCCCTCTCGCGCTGCTCTTCCTGCTTGTGTGCTGGCTCGCTCTCTCCCATTCAAATAAGTAAATAAATACATAAATAAAATCTTTTAAAAAATCATTTAGGAAAGTATTTTAAAACGTTGATCCTTGGGCCATGGGGTTTAAACTTCAAGATGTATGGCCATGAAATGAAATTTTGGAAAACAAAATGAAACAACAGTGGCTCCTGGGTGGCTCAGTGGGTGAAGCCTCTGCCTTCAGCTCAGGTCATGATCTCAAGACCCTGGGATTGAGCCCCGCACCTGGCTCCGCCTCTGTGGGAAGCCTGCTTTGCCTCTCCTAGTCCTGTGTTCCCTCTCTCACTGTATCTCTCTGACAAATAAATAAAATCTTTAAAAAAAATAAAACAACAATTTTTTTTTCTCAATATTTCTATTGGTTGTCAATACCAATAGAAACAGCTTTTTGGAAAAAAAAAAAAAATGGCCCAAGACTCTTATATAAGGAAATTTTATGAGTATAGTTGAAGTGGTTATTTTACTTGAAAGGAATGTTACTTTATTTCATCTAAGCTGTTCCATATGTTTGATTTTTAAACTGCCTCTTATTCTAATTATTATATGTTCCACTTCCTACAACTGAATTTTAGACTCTTAAGAGATTTATAATATCAAGTCTCTAATAATATAAAGGTTTTGTTTTGATATCAAGCTTTCACATCTATAAAAATTATTAGGACTGGGTTTTGAGGGAGTGGTTAGGAGTTTGCTAAAGAAAAAAAAAATCCAACTAAAGGGCAAAGTTCAAAGGTGTGAAAGAGCATTGTATTTTGAGGGAATGTTGAGATGTTCGAAAACACACAGTCAATGAGAAATGGTAGCAAATGAAACTCCTTTGGATTCTGTGATATCTGAACGGTCATTGTCAGGTAATAGAATCAAGATTTTATTTAGAGGAATATTGTATCTACAGCTAGAACTATACCTGTAGGTGACATAGGTATGGATAAAGATAGAGATCTCCAATTTAACACTAGATTGGACAAAATAAAAATTTCATACATCTTTGTTCAGAAGACTAATTAAATTTATTAGGGCATAAGTAAATTCAGCAGTGAATGAGAACCTAATGACTTTTTGATTCAGAGTGAATTCAGCAATAAAAGCTAATTAGAGGGGAAATGAATGCCTAAAATATCCCTTGTGTGCATAAAAGAAAAGTGTAAAGATTATTAATTGAAATTAAAATTTAACAGTATACTAATGTAACATGACATAAAATTCCATCTGTTACACAGCATTACAAAAACAAAAATACATAGGGAATAGTTCATCTTTCTAAGGTTTTGACTGGTTAATTTTGGTTAATAAGAATGTATTTGTATAAGAAATGGTGTTGATAGTAAGAATTCCAGTATACATTTTATTTTAATTTAATTCCAGTATAGTTAACAGACAGTGCTGTATTAGTTTCAGGCGTACAACAGAGGCACTCAACAAGTTCATGCACCCCGTCACCCTCGTCACCCGTGACACCCACCCCACATCCACCTCCCCTCAGTTTGTTTCTATACTGAAGAATAGGAAAAGTTTCCTATAGGCCTTGTTGTGGAATTTTATCTTACTCTTCCTTAAGTCCAGTCTCTCCTAGGAAAAGAAATTCAGTTAGCAAAATGTAAGGATTAAAAGGAATTTTATATTAGAAATTGCATGCTCCCCATAATATAAACATATATGACTGAATACTATGTATATTTATATGCATATCTATGAATGTTAAATCAGTTATGGATATTAATATTGAAGATACAAATGAAATGTTTAAATACATTAAAAAAGAAAAATATGACAACTTTTTCTGCTTATAAGGCATACATAGATTATTCGAATTAGTAGATTTTCTACATTTTTCAGTTCTGCACAATAATGTATGAAATAAATCTTACATTTACTGCATTTAAAATGTGACTCTAAACTGTAGCATTTTGGTTTTTCTGGCTATAGAGCAACAATTATGTCTCAATATGAACCATTATGGAAAAAGAATCAATCAATAAGAAATTGCCACAAGATTTGGTGCTACCATGAAACACTCACATTACATTTATTTAAGGAAGAAAAATAATCTTTGAAGCCCCATAGTTTTGGATATAAGCAAAATGTATGTTCTAAAATATTAGGCTATACATACCGGCACTTATTAAAAAAAAACATGCATCAGTCCAGAAACAACAGACTTAAAGGTAGATAATAGCTATATGAATAAATGTTATTTTTAAGATCATGTATAGCAGCTAAAAAAGAAACAAAAAAACCAAAACCCAAATAATAGAAGCCAACCTTAATTTCCAGACAGAGGAAAGTAATCCTATATTATTATGCAACCATTTAAAATGCCAAACATTTAAATATACAAAAATACTAAATACTAAAACCTGGAAGTAGAAAAAAATAATCAGTGTCCTCTTGAATTTTTAAAATGCAGGAGACGGATAGAAACTATGTTATGATTGGAATTGGCATAAGATTTAACTAACATGTTGGGAAAACAAGATACACGGTATACCAGAAAATAAGGTGTATTTTGGATTCTACCTGTCTCTCATTATTCTGATCTTGTGTTTTTCCCAGTCTGTATTTCTGAACAACATTTAAAATGACTCCAAAAGTCCACATTCACAAAACTCACATTTCTCACCTTCCCTGCTGGTGAGAGCGTAGTTACTTTTTCCCTACAGAATCCTACTCTTCTATTTTTGGCTTACCAGTAGCTGCTCCAACTTTCTCGGATGTAAATCAAACACAGGTCCTGACTGTCCTCCAAAAATAAAGAACATATCGGCCCTCAGGGTGGTCCGGTTGCAGCCCATCTGGCCTCCAGGGGATCTAATGCAAGGGTCACACAGCTCCATACTCTCTGCCTTGGATGTGGGAAGCACAGCTCCGTCCCCGAGAACCTTCCTGTGGAGTCTTCCCGCCTCTACACAGTCATCCATCTTGTATATATTTTTATTTCCTTGACCTGGCACAGGGGGGCCAGAGTCCAGTAACTACCTCTAAAACCTTATCTTGTGAATTCTGCGCCTCACCTTAGTATTCAAGAAGAATGATTTTCAGAGAGCCTGCAAGGTACTCATAACGAAATAGTGAGAGATTGATATCGCCAAGGACTGTGTGATTTCCAGAAGCAATGAACCTTTGAGCTACCTCTTGCAGATCACTGGGCATTTCTGAAATCCCACAGAGGTTTTTGTTTTGTTTTGTTTTTTAAGATTTTATTGATATATTTGACAGAGAGAGATCACAAGTAGGCAGAGAGGCAGGGAAAGAGAGAGAGGGGGACGCAGGCTCCCCGCTGAGCAGAGAGCCCAGTGTGATGTGGGGCTCCATCCCAGGACCCTGGGATCTGACCCCAGCAGAAGGCAGAGGCTTTAACCCACTGAGCCACCCACGTGCCCCAACCCCACAGAGTTTTAAGGGAAGTTGGGTCTCCTACAATTTCTCAACTGGCTTCAGCCATAAGGATACTCTAATAATCTGAATGTATGCCTGAGAAAACATAGGTTACCCAGGACTAATGACACGAATTGTCATGGATTCTCACAATAGCGTTGTGGGCAACTGTATATGAATACGAATCCCGTTTGTTTTAGAAGATAACTTAAACTAGACTATCAGAAAGACAGAACATCAAATGAGCTATCAGGGGCCATGGATTTATGCCCCAGTTGCAATATGCCGTAGTTGAGGAACAAGAACAGATCAGATAATTGCTCTAAATCAAGTGTATCTACAAAACATATCTAACAATTCCTGTTTTGGTGATCTTAGAGGTTTGTTTCACAGATTATAAAAGAAAATGTATAGAAGTACTTTGTATATTGGATTAGTATATAACGGATGCTCTTGGATATATAATTGATATTGGTTTACAAATAGTATGGAAAAGTATGTAATTTAACAGATTTCCAACTTTTAACTAATTTGTCAACTAATTATGCTAGAAATGTAAAATGCTGTGTGGCATTGATCTGATGCTCTTTTCTTAATGGTAGGATGAGTGTGAGTGTCCTGTTTTCCCATTCTAAATTTTTTCCTAACTCTAACAGTGGATTAATGGTCACCATAATCTACTAGTTCTTTATTTTTAATTTTATAAAAGTATTCACCAGTGTTTTGAGGATTTTGAATGATATTAATGGATTCACTATATTGCAAATTCTGTGAGAAGCACATTTAGCCTAACACATAGAATTACGTCATAGGTAAGAACCACCTTGACCATGTTGGTCACCAGTTTTCCCCATCACCTTGCATAATGTGCATATGATAAGTGTTTCATAAATGTGCATTAGGTGGCTTAAAATGATACTAAAATTAACATGAAAAAGGTTTCTCTTCATCTTTAATTCTTTTTTAAATTAATTTAATCTATTTTTTTTCTCAGTGTTCCAAAATTCATTGTTTATGTGCCACACCCAGTGCTCCATGCAATACATGCCCTCCTTAATACCAGGCTCATCCACCCCCCACTCCCCTACCCTCCAAAACCCTCTGTTTGTTTCTCAGAGTCCACAGTCTCTCATAGTTCGTCTCCCCCTCCGATTTCCCAACTCCCTTCTCCTCTCCATCTCCCCATGTCCTCTGTGTTATTCCT
Organism: Mustela nigripes; assembly: GCF_022355385.1. NCBI lineage: Eukaryota > Metazoa > Chordata > Mammalia > Carnivora > Mustelidae > Mustela > Mustela nigripes. Next base: position 6,009,026 of record NC_081559.1, on the reverse strand, counting down.
TATGCTCCACAAGTAAGTGAAATCATATGATATTTCTAAGAGATTTTTTGTACAGTATAGTAAATTTATTCTAAAACTTTCTTAACTCTTGAAAGTGTTAAAGTACATAAAATATTTCACTAGAACAAAATTAATTTTACTGAAATATTTTCTTGGAATGTATTATGTTACATATATAATGAATTACAGTAAATCTTAGACTTTGCCTTATGACTTGCACTACATCTCATTAAAGAGATGGAATCCTTTTTTTCCCTTCCCTTGAATTTGTGCTGGCCACGTAACTTGCAATGGCTGATGGAATGTGTCAGATGTGATCAGTGTCCAGTTCTGATCCCAGCTTTCAGAGGTTTTGTATCTGTTCACTTAAGCAAGTGTTATTCTACATCTACGTAAGAACGTGACCAAGTTGGCCGGCTGAAAGAAGCCTTGTCACCCTAGACAATCTGACCAACAATCTGACGACAGGCAGCCAACAGACACCCAAATATTAAATGCGTGAAGTAGCCCATCTGAGATCAGAGCAACTGCCCCACTAAGTCAAGTCTACATGATTGACCTACTGTCCTTTGTGTTACATAAATACTTGTTTTAAGCAATTGAATTTAGAGTAATTTATTATATAGTGTATTGTGTAATGGAGAACTGATACACAAGCTTTACTGCTTACTTTTATTTCTCTTTAACAATCTCAATATCAATTGGTATCTAAACAGTCATATATGCATATGTGTGAAATTTATTTAAATGAATGATAAAAAATTATCAAATAACTCAGTGTTCTAGGGGAATTGGAAATGTACCCTGCAATAAAAGTCATCTGTTCCAAAAGTGGGATAATGAGCTACAGGGTAGCAGACAGCGTGAAATGAATATTCACATTTAAAAAAAGAAATATATGCTGCTGAGTTATTGCTCATTTTCTTTTTCAAGTTGTAGGCATTAATTCAACCTTTACTTTTCACTGCTGTGTTTGTTTCATTGTGCACAGCTAAGCTCAAACAAGTATCCTTTCAGCAAATGACTTTCAAGCATTCAACTAAAATGCTTACTACATTTGGACCTGTAAGGTTCGCAGCCATGGTCTTTGTAAATATCAGTGGAAAAAAATTTGCCACTTACTAGGTTGTACTTACATCTTTATTTCTATAGAGTATTGTTTTTGTGCTTTTAATCTACTTATTGGGACAATCGTATAGGACACCTTTGATGATAGAAAAAAGGCCAGTAGTTGTTTGTTTGTTTTTTTACCTTTTCAGTACTTTGAATTTTTCCTGCACTTTGCTTATAGAATCAAACACTGAAAGATTAAGTCTGATGATGTTACCATCAAATTCAAAAATCTCATTCTTTGTACCTCTATCAACCTTTCTAGACTTAATTATTTCACCTTTACCTAGTATGTTTACCCTCTAGATTTTCTGTCACGCAGACATCTCCATAGACTTCATGCTAAGAGGATTTGCTGTCTGTAAAAGGGAGAGAATTGTAGTTACATCACAAAGACTTGACTGAGGAGGAAAAGAAAATAGTCACACTGTCATCATACTAATTTATGTTTATTTTCAGATCAAAGGAGGAAGGGAAAAGCTAGGACATGGGAACTAAATCTGCAAGTGCAGTGATCTTTACAATGAATGGCTTAGAGTCTACAAGTTGACATTCAAACTATGCCACAAGTCTCCTGGTGGCCAGCCCCCTGACCTCTCTGAACCTCAGTTTCTTCATCCTTATGAACTGTTTGATTTCAGAGATCAATTATTATGTAGAGAAAAGAGCAAAGAAGTGTATTTTGAGAACAGAAATAGGAGTCATGGCTGCATTCATCAGCTAGGTGACCTTTAGATTTCCCTTTTTTACCTTGAGTCTCAGATTTGTCATTGAGAAGTTATTAAAACAGTCACACAATTAAAACGGTATACTGAAGCAATGTGACCAGTAGGGCCCTAAATAAATATTAATTACTATCATAATTTATGCATTTGGAATGAGCCAAAAGGTAGCGAAGAGAAATGGTAGCAGTTTAATGACTCTACTGGTCTATTTCAAATTCCATGAGAAAGAAAAAGCAAGGCAAGTACTAGATTGGCTAAACTGACAAATCATCACAACAAATATAATGGAACTGGTAATTTTACTTAATACTTTTAAAAAAGAAACTTTTCATTTTGAAGTAATTAAAGACACACAGGAAGTTTCAAAAAGTAAACAAGTACTTTCATATTGTTTTCTTTTACAATTACATCTCATTTATTTCATCTCCTTCTCTACATTGTAATTTTATAACATTTAATGGAATTCTGCTTCCATATTGTAGATACTGCAATGCTGGTAACTATGACTCTGCCTCCATCGCCCAGTCTGTGCTCTCTCATAAGAACATCTTGCCTTTTAAAACAGACCATAAGCACAAGGCGTTGGAGAAAAAGCCCAATTTGAAGAGATTCTCCTTTAGCAATAGATGTCTTCAAAGCTGGTCATCATAAGTAAATAGATTAATATATGTGAAACTAGCCTAGATTAAGTCTGCTCTTGGAAATTGACTTGTCACTAAATGTAAACAAATGGTAAAAAACAAAGAAACGTGTGTGTACACACACATACATAGACACACACAGATAACATAGAGACACTGACAAAATGCACATTTCATTTAGGACTGGGAAATGTTTGAACCTCTTGTGGTAGAGAGTGAGACGGTCATCTGCAAGCTTATTTGGGAGTGAGCAAGGTCCCTTCCAGGGTTGCTTGCTTTGACTGTTCAGTAGGATTTTTTGGAGGAAGCTGGACATCACGTAAAACCAAAAATAGCCTGAATCTAACAGGGTTATTTTATATCTAAGTTGTCCATAAGTGACAGAATGCCCTGTTATTAGGGCAAAGTCATGTTTTTGAAAGTCTTTCTCTCTGTTTTAGGTAAAGAACATACAGGGACACACACACACACACACACACACACACACAATCCTTTTAGCTGAAATTGAAACCGGGCTTTTAGGCAACTTCACAGCCTTCATGGCATTCACTGAGACAAGGTTTCTAAGAATAGAATGGCGGTGGGGGTGGGGGTGAATTGTGTTAGTCATAGTGTAGCAGAAAAGACTCGAGCGGTAAAGTCACTTACCAAAGCAAAGTAGGAGGATGAGGAGACTTAGTCCAAAGAGGCCCTGTTGTACCAAATTCAGACTGGGACTTCTAAGAATCCCTCCCCTGTGATGCAGTGAGAAAGGAGTTTCACCAGAGCCTGGGACAGAAGTGTACGTCCCCAGTGCAAAGGAAACAGGCTGTGGGCACACTTGGAAGTGTCCCATGCGTCTTTCTCCTTTTAATGCATATGGCAGACTCCTGGCATTAAAACCCACTGCAGATATGGCGAAGCGGTTGATATGCGCGTCTCTTTCTACTGCACTTCAGTGTGTCCCAGCACGCACCGCTTCAGTCCAAATGAAAAAAAAAGAAAAAGTTTCCTTTTTAAAAAATATTTTTATCATCATATGACTTATTAAGCCTTCTATCAGGTGGTGGATACCTTCTCTTTTAGACCAACCTAAATATACTGCTACTTTGAAACTTCTTGCTAGTGTCATTTAGTTCTGTTATTCAGAAACCCAAGACATGCACCAGAATGAATTTTCTTCTATAATGGAGGTTTGCCTCCATATGGATGTGGTTTATGATTCATTTCTTATCAGTCCTGACAGGGTGGCTAGATACTGACAAGACTTACCCGTATGTTTGTACTCATTAGGTCATTCAAAAGGTGATGTTAGTATACATTTTAGCCAACAGGCATGAGGAGAATCAAGGATAAATAAGTTAGAAATTGTACATGTGAAGTTATAGTGAGAATCTGTAAGCGTGACAAACTTAATCATATTCAAGAAAAATATGAAAGAGAAAAAAGAAAGGTATGAGAGAATAAGCAGGAATATTTACAAAAGTAGAAAGAAAAAATCCAAGAACTAAAGAAAAAAATGTGGGTATACATACATGTGTATTTGCATATATAATATATTCATAATTTTATGATTTAATCAATACATCTGAGCTTAATTCTTGGTAACAAAATTCATAAATTAATTTGTTAAATATTTCTTTCTAAATAATATTTAAACTTCCTTTTTTTTTCCCACATCGATGAATTAAAGTATTTACTAGTGGTTACAGGTCCTAGGAGCACCCTAACATAGGTTGAAAGCACATTTCAAATTTAACAGGGGAAAATACCAGCACAGAAAACACACTTAACATGTTCAATCTTACTCTTGAATGACAATGAGCGACCTAAGGTGAGCTGTTCCGGTTCCTCTATAATGAGGAATGGCAAAATAAAAATATGATTGGAAATCTTTACATTCACCAACAATTTAAGGCAATATCCATCAGGATGATTCTCCAGAAGATAAATTAATAGTAAATGGAAAGGAAAGCCTTTGAGACAGAAAGAAAAATGTAGTACAAGTAGCACTTAAAAACCGAGTGTTTGGAGAGGAAATGGACAGTTTCCAATACCAACTCCACTCCGTACTCTCTTTATGTTAAGACCTTAAATAAAATTCCACAATCATTCCTAACTTTGTTTCCCTATTTGAGAGATCCTTATCTCATAGAACCATGTGCAAATTAATAAAATAATAAGATACATTTTGCTTAGTACAACCTCTAACAGATTGGAAATATATAATAGATGATAACTTTGTTATTGATTCCATGATCTAGTCCTTTGTTCATTCATTTTTTTCCACAGAAATTGTTGAGTACTGTCTACAATATGCCAGTCAGTGTTCTAGATGCTGAAGATATAGGACAGGAGTTGAAGCTGCTTTGAAGACAAAACCTTGAAATTGCTAAGTAGAAATACATTTGATCTAATCTTGAATGTGTAAAAAACATTTTTTTATTTTGATAAAGCTATGCTTTACTTTGATGAAGATGTACTTTTAAAATCTTTTAAAAATCATAGAATGCCATTTAATTTGTTTCTTCCTTAGAATTTTATTGCACAAGTAGCTAATTAATAAGAATATTAATTACTTTCAATAGTATGGGCTTTATTATCAGTAATTTCAAATTGATGTATTAGCAAAATTATTAAAGTGTTTGTAAATATTATTGTTACATTAGAAATGATCTCCTTTTATTTATCTCCTGATTTATAGCAAGCAACTTGTCACCATTATCTTTATTCATTAATATACGCACATGTAACTGCAATTCATTAGTTTCCTATAAGTACTTATTTAGTGTAAATGTTCACAGTTAGGTTCTATAGAGAACATAGAAACTATATAAAAATAATCTTTTTTTATTAAATTTTTAGTGACCTAACAATATAATTACATTATGTACTTGAACTTCAAAACCCTTTGCAGCTGTTTCTTTTTACTAGTTTTCTTGGTTTTTATTAGTTTTTCCTTCTTATATTTCCTTTATGGACCCAAAAAATGATTTGGGAGGATCGTGGTTTATGGAGAAAATTAATTAGAACATCAGCCAATCAATAAATTATGGCTCTTCCCTCTCCTTCTTCCTACTCCTTTTTTTTTTTTTTTTTTTTTTTTTTTTGGTCTGTTTTGTTTTTGTTTTTGTTTTTCCACAAGATCAAAGTTTCAGAATATCATACTCGCACTTCATAGTCCCGGCCAGTTCCTTTCCAGTTCCTTTCAGGGAGCTACCAATGCTGCTCTACTCAGGCTGACCCAAACACACCAGATTTCCCGAAAAGAATTAACTCTTTCATCGTGATTTCCTATTTACAGCACAGTCCCCCAGTTACCCAGCCGAGAGCCATCGTTCACCATTTCCCCTCCTTCTTTACTCAGACAATGACCGGACTCCAGATTATCTTTGCACCTGAAAAGTTCCAGCGACAGCCCCCGAGTTTGGCCTTTGTTCTTGCCTAAATGACTAACTGGTTGCATGGTCTATTTCTCCTGTTTCAAGTGATCACGCGTGTAGTGACCTAAACCTTTAAAGTTTTAATAAGATCACCTCCCAAAACAAAACAAAAAATCTTTGGCTCCTCGTTGATTTAACGAACTGAAAAGAGCCTCCTGATTATTTACTGTCCTCTTCCAGGAGATGCGGCCTGGCTCTCTGGGCTTTCCTTCCCCTTGTTCAAATAATCTTCACTGTCCACAGATTTGGCTCTTTGTATCTTTACCTTCCCCACATGTGTCATGGACCTCTGAGTGTGTAATCTTCACCCATGAAAATCCCATGAAGGCCCATCTCACCTGAGGTTTTTCTCTCTTCCTCTTTGCACTGTTGAGTGTAATTGTTCCTGACTGTAATGTATGTAGACACTGTTGTATCACGGACTGAGCCAGGAAGTGAAGTCATAGTCACACACTCAGCACCCTCCTCCTCTTTTATTGATAAAGGTATTATATTACTTGGTACAAAATTCAGTCAATTTCATGGCTTTTTTTTTTAAGTTTTTTTTTATTGTTGCTTTTAAAAATTACAGAATATTTTGAAACAAAAGTCTAGATTATTACTTTAAAATCGTTTTCAGTTTATTGTCCGCCTAAATTAATGTACATTGGTTTGCCCATATTTCGAACGAAAACTTCATTTAAAATATTTGAAGAAACTTAAATACGTATGAAAATAAGGTTTGCTTCCTTTTCCTTCATTGTGTATTCTTTGAGAGCCCTTCAGCATTTATATTTTGGTTCCAACACAATTTTATAGTTACCACTTTCCATTGCACTCTAGCCTTATCCGTTGTGAAATGTCACTCAGAGGTCTAATTTCAGTAACTATTATAATGCCGATGCAATGGCTAGGTTTATTTTGCTATCAGTACAGATCCTAAAGAAAATAATTGCCAGTTTGATTAGGTACCTAAGTGACAGACAAATTTCCATAGCTGTAAATACAACAAAATGCATTCTATAAAGTGCAAGGATGAGTTTGATCATGATCACTTTGAAGATTTTTATATCATTTCTTTTTATTCTGTTTGGTAAGAACTTTGTGAAGTCTGTTACAGAAATCTGTAAGTCCATTTTATATCTGTGTATTTAATTGATATGAGAAATTAAATCATGATCACTAAGATATTGGCTCAGTATTTTTTTATCATTGAATAAAAAAGAAAATTATCAAAGGGTAATTTATTAAGTGAATAATTATATAAAGTGGCATTATAAAGCAAAAATGGAAAATAGTTTCAGTATTTTGAGTGGTTTTTGAGACATTTATTCAGATATTTATTGAAATTTGTAAACAAACAAAAACAAACAAACAAAAAACAGTGTTTAACCATGACTTCTATGATGAAGACTTCCTAATCTCTATCTCTAGAAGCGATGGGAACTTTTAGATTATTCTTTTTCTAAAGATGGGAACCAAGCAATAGTTACTTTTGTAATCTCAGGTCCTGAGGCATTGCTTGCTTCCTAGACGTCTTCAGTTTTCTATCTGTGCATTTGTTTGTTTATTTATTGGCTAAGATTGAAACACTGATAATTTTCAGCTAACGTTTTTCAATCATTTCCCTAACATTATTTAAAATTCTACTGGAATTTCACAGTCATTATTTTAAAGGAAATCTCCTATTGTACCCATACTGTGTACCAAAATAGGTTTCCTTTACTCTCAGTGTTCCCACTAGTTTTTTTAAAATTATGAAATACTTCAAACATACTATAAATTAGAGAAACTAATACAATGAACCCCCAAATACCCATCACCTAAATTCAACGTGGACTGTTGTCTCATCTGTCTTCTCTGTCCTTTTTCCTTCGTCCTCTCTCTTTCTCTCCCCTTCCCTCCTGGTGAATTCTTCTGCAGAAAGTGACAGTTGTTATGTCATGTCATTTTGCTGGTACATGCTTTGGCACACATCTTTAAAATCATAGGTGTTTGTTCTAATGGCCTGATTAGATTTGGGTTCCACTAAGCAAGAAATATTTATGCTATATACTTCATATTGTAAACGTCACTGGGATATAAGTCTCTGTCATTTTGGTTAGATTAAAGTTGATCAGTGAATTTAGGTGCTGACAACTATTGTTCCCCATTGTAAAGTTTCCCCTTTAGCTCTCAACGGGCAGCTTCCTACACTGATAGGCATAATCAAACTCTATTATTAAGGGTTTTAAAATGTTGATTTTCTAATTTATTATGCCTTCATTTTTTTTAGTCCGAATGTATTTATAAAAGAGATTTTTTACTCATCAGCTGAGTGACGTTTATACTCTATGACAGGTTACACTGTAATGGCAAGGTTAATGCTTCAGTTTTTCTATTTAATTGAAAATATTAGTTTATGAAATTCTTATTATAGTTACTTACAATTGTGCTCACTCCACATGCTTGTTTACTTGTTTATTTTTTTCCTTATGTGTGTGTTAATGTGAGCTCATTTTTAAAAATTTCAATGTATTGCAATAAAGTTATTATTATTCCTTTGATGCTCTATTTTTTAAATCTTTGGTTAATGAGAACTCCTTCAAGTGGACTCATGGTTAAAATTTTACCCCGTTAGGCCTTGCTTACTTTGTTTTCAGGTATAGCAAAATGTTTCTGGGTCTCTGGTATGTTTTCTGTCCCAGCCTGGATCATCTTACTTTCTGTTTTGGTTTATTTTAGAGAGAAGTGATAGAGAAAACAATCTCTATGTGAAGCGTACACATCGGTATTATGTTCCATTGCATTTCCACTTAGTCAGTTGATGAAAGTAGAAAATATGTATTTTTGAAAAGACAACAACTAACAAATTCATAGTTCCCAACCAAATTTAATAATACAGCATGTTTCTTAATATTTTATTTGATATTTATCCTTTTTCCATTTTTTTCTGAAAGTGCATGTTAATCCCTATTAGCATTAGTATAATTATTTATTTATACTTTTTTATTTTATAAAAATATTTGAGATATTAATATTAGTATTATTTTCAATGATCAGACTAATAAATAGATTTAACTTTTCTTTGCAGCTATATGTGTATTTAGAACATATATTATGAGGATATATAGTTAAAACAATACCTAAGTTCATTTGGAAAAAAGTATTCTTTCATTGTGGTTATGTCAGTAATTGGTATGCAGCAAAGTTCTTTCATTTTAGTTTATTGTCAATGTTTTGAAATTGAGATTTTTATTATAATTTTATATTCTGTATATTAAAAGTTACGATAAAAAAGCAGAAGGTATGTGAAAATGTATGAAGATATCTTAGTCTTCCATCCCTGTCCCTTCTGCCCTGTTCCCTCTCTTCTGTTAAATACCCATTTTAAATATTTATTTATTTCATTTTAGAGAGAGCATGAGCAGGGGGAGGGACCATGGGAGGGGGAGAAAGAGAATCTCAAGTAGACTAAGTGCAGACCTCAACGCAGTCTGATCTCATGACCCTGAGATCATGACCTGAGCAGAAACCAAGAGTTGGGGGCTTAACTGACTGAGCTATCCAGATGTCCCATAAATAAAAATTTTCAAGTTGGTTTTTATTTCCTATTCTTGGTGTTTTTATTTTTATTTATTTATTTTGTAAGTAAACAAAATCATATATATATATATATAGATAGATATATATCTATCTATCTATCTATATATATATATATTCTCCATAAGGTCACCTTTGTTTTAAAAATGGTGAAATATTACACATACTGTTCTGTAATTTGTTTTTTCACACATATAAATATGTAGTTGAGACAGTTCCATATTATCATATAAACATCTCCCTCTTTCCCTATTACAGAGAGATAATGTTCCATTGCGTTGGCATACCAGCTCTCTGATGATCAAACTACTTCTAAACAAAAGATTGAAATAAAATCATCTGCTGTAACAAGAGGTGATAAGACATTGTTAAATGCCTAATAAATAACTTAGCAATTAGTAACACAAACATTTCAGATTCCCAAGGGCTAAAGATTTCTGAGATTTGAACAAAAAAATACCAAGAATTATGATTATTATCATCGTATCATTATGATTAAATGCTAATAGCTTTAGTTTTATTTAGCATAAATTTAGTGAATGATTTACTATGTACCAGATAATGCATTAATCTTTGGGATTCGAAAATGAAATAAATATTTGACCTTGGTTAAGCTAACATTTATCTTTGTAGATGTAGATGTATTGTAGATGTAAACATATTTACAAATTTTCTTTTTTTTTTTAAGATCTTATTTATTTGTCAGAGAGAGAGAAATCACAAGTAGGCAGAGCAGCAGACAGAGAAAGAGGGGGAAGCAGACTCCCCGCTGACCAGGGAGCCCAATGTGGGGCTTGATCCCAGGACCTGAACCTAAGGCAGAGGCTGAACCCACTGAGCCACCCAGGTGCCCCTACACAGTTTCTTGATCTATAAAGTTCACAGATTGCTGTAGAATTCAGAAACATGGACAGAAGACTAAAATATGTATAGTTGATTGATGGATATTATGATTAGAACGCTTACAAAAGGCTGTGTGAGCAAAGGAGGGTGTTACTGATTTTCACCAAGGGAGCTGAGATACGATGAATAAGCACTGCATGCAAAAGGTCTCTAGCGTAAGACTTCTGAAACATTTTGTGGACTTTTGCATAGGTAAGCTCTATTTAAATACATTTATTACCTAAGCATCAGCCACCCGTCCTGCCCTTGTAACCTCCCTGTTTAAGAGCGTTCATAATCCATTGAGTTATTTGCCTCAGATCCATTCCCCAATGGCAGTTTATGATGATGTCCACACTTTTCCATGCTTCCTCCATCTCTGACACGGGCTACTTCTCACTTTTGCCTGGTAATTCTCTCTCCTCATGCACCACTGTGACTCTGCCTCCCCTTATGAAAGGTGATGAGTGAACTTGAAACAATTTTAGTAGAAGCAGGGAAATGGTTTTAAACTATGACATGGTTTAAAGAAAATAATTGAATTGGAGGAAAGAATTGAAGAAATACATGTAACTGTTTTTAACTGTTAAGGGTAATGGGAACGGAAAGCAGTCAGCACTAACTACACACTGTTATTTCTAAAAATGTATTGACTTGAAGCTTCACAAGGGTAAGGAGGAAGTGTGTCTTCATCATGGAAGTCCCGGTGGCCAGTGTAGCAAATGTGTGACACTGTATGAGTGATTCAAAGTGTTTGTTAAATGAATGTGTAAATTATTTACAACTCTTCTGATGCAATTATAATGTATCTTGATCAATAAAACCATTAGTTGGACACAAAATATCCTAGTATTCTATACTTTAAAAATACATACTTTTGCCTGGCAATTCACAGACCTGTACCCCTGGGGATAAAAAATACATGTTTATAAAAAAAAATAATTAAAAAATTTTTAAAAAAATACATACTTTTGTGTATTCACACATACTTCCCACTCAAAATATTGAATTGCTTTCATTTTTGTTGTCATTAAACAAAAAATAGTATTTATTTATGAAGAGGATGTTTCTGTGCCGCAATTCCAGCACAATAATTATGTTATGTAATACACAGGAACTGGAAATGCTTACATTCAAAGGTATGAGTAAATATTTACTTTGGTTTTTATTATTCTTTTTTCTTCCCTCTAATTTAAACCTTACCAATAAAAAGAAAAGGTCATCATGACCAAAATAATATTTTCTATTAGTAGTTTTCCACATTTAGGGCTCAACCTTAATCTCATTTTACTACTCTAAAAATCTTATTGAGCTTGCTTTTGGCAAGGCAGAATGTGCCTTTGACATTAGAAATTGTACACTAATGGAATAAATAACTTTTTTAGAGAAACAAAACAAAGCATGGAATTATACTAGAAATTAGGAGCCAAAGGATTCAAACAAAATATTCCTGGCTTCTATACGAGACCATGTTTATGAACGTTTTTAAAAACTTTAAAGGTAAAGACATAAATAAAAATAACCAAACTTCATTTCTATTTAGTAGGCTCAGTATTATGAACTGAAAGCCACTACCTACTTCTAGTAGATTCTACTTACCAATATTTCTCATAACCTGCCCTAGTTGCCAAGTATAAATTACCATGCATCTAATTTACTTGGAAGCAAAGGTAATAATAAATTCTCAAAATACTGTGTTTGCTGTGGCTGCTGTTACTGGTAGACATCTGTCATGCATAAAATTTGGGAGAACTGATATTCGAGTACTTTCAAGTTTCTGTTTCTTCACAGGTCTCACCTTCCTATGTGAACAATGACTGGTGGTGATTTTTACTTTTTTCCTCCCCGTTCTTTATCACTTGGATTATCTAGATGTGTGCATGTTACCTTTAACATTTCATTAACATGGAGTCCACACCAGACACAGAGGAAAGGAGACAAGAGCTCCAGCGAAAGCTGGACAAGTGCTGGCACCATGGAAGGAATTCTCAGTCTCCCCGCCACCCCCCAACAGAATCGAAGTCTTTCATTTTCCTTTTTGTCAAGATCTGTGTCTTAAAGGACAATTCAGAATGCGATGTCATAGGTTGCCCATGTTCCCAAATATCAGTCGTGTTTAATAGTTTGGACCCAAATGAGTTCATGGAAAGGCCAGAGAGAGGCAGGATACTATTCCTTCTTCCAAAAAGTTCCAGTCAGGGTGTCGAGCCATGTCAGCTGTCACAGGTCTGTGGTGTTTTGTGGTTTAGTAAGGACCCATCCCTCAACATTTCCTTCCTGTTACTTTTCATCTTTTTGAATCCTTATGTTTAGTTGTAATTCTCATTAACAGATAGGGCTCAGTTTTTCTTTTTCTTTTCTTTTTAATCCAGCCTGGTAATTTTCGTCTTTTAGCTGAAGAGCCCATTTGCAATATTGTGATTAGAGAATCGTTTCAGTTTGTTTCCAGAATCCTACTTCATGTTTCCTCTTGGACCTGTCAAATCTATAATTTGCCCAACTCTTTGCATTTTTAAATTTCAAACACACACACACACACACACACACACACATACATTCTTTCACATTTTTAAAAATTACATTTGATTCCTTTTCCACATTGGGTCTTCAAGAACTGAAGACCAAGATGGAGTTGAGGTATTTTAGATGTTTATTAGATCCTGTCATCTTAAAAAAAAACGTGTTGGAAGCAGAACTGTGCAGGGTCAGAAATGGAGTTGTAATGTATGTCTGTTGGTGAGTTAGCCAAACTTCACAGGAAACTTTTTTTTTTCTTATTTTTATTTATTTATTTACTTTTTTAAAGTAATATCTACATCCCACACGGGGCTCACACTCAGGATGCCAAGATCAAGAGTCACAGACTCTTTGACTGAGCCAGCCAGCCATCCCAGAGGGAACTTTGGAACAAGCATCGACTGACAGACAGAGTACCCCAAACAGACAGGGAACGTGAGCCTTTATATGGGCACTTGCCCAGCCAGCAGCCTCAGGTTAAGCAGGAAAGGAATCAGAGAATTTCGGCAAGTCATCTCTGTGTCCACTAAAGAAAACCAGCCTCGGGGCGCCTGGGTGGCTCAGGGGGTTAAAGCCTCTGCCTTCAGCTCAGGTCATGATGCCAGGGTCCTGGGATCTAGCCCCACATCGGGCTCTCTGCACAGCGGGGAGCCTGCTTCCTTCCTCTCTCTCTGCCTGCCTCTCTGCCTGCTTGTGATCTCTGTCTGTCAAATAAATAAATAAAATCTTTAAAAAAAAAAGAAAAGAAAAGAAAAGAAAACCAGCCTCGAAGTTGGTTAGGAAACACCTTATTTGTAGTCTTACTGAGGACTGTAGCCCAGAACAATCTCCAGATCGCTCTGAAGAACTGCTCCAAAGTTTGTTAACGCCAAGAAATTATATATACAAAAGGGGGAAAGGGGCATTTGTTCTTACAAGTAGTTCTCCAAATACTTGTGTGTCACAAAGTATAATTTGCTACAGCTGTAAAAATAAGGTTTTCTGATTTCCGCATAAACACAAAAAAGACCTTTAGGTCATCTTAGTACATTATGTTCTATCATTTCTGATTATTTTTTTAACATCTTAATTTTGCCTTATTTTTTTTTTTCAGTGTTCCAAGGTGCATTATTCATCATACCCAGTGCTCCAGGCAATACGTGCCCTCCTTGGTACCTGCCATCAGGCTCACCCACCCCTCACCCCCTCCCTTCCAAAACCGTGTTTATTTCTGAGTCCACAGTCTCTCCCCTCTGATTTACCCCAGTTCACTTTTCCTTTCCTTCTCCTAATGTCCTCCATGTTATTCCTTGTGCCCCACAAGTAAGTGAAACCATTTGATAATTGACTATCTAAAAATACTCTTTGCATGCTTCTGCTAGCTGGCTTTCTGGTTCTTCCTGTTTTTGATTTCTCCTTGAAGTCACATGAGGTAGCACAGAAGGCTGACATGAGTCACTTACATTATGCACTGCAGTTTTAGTCAAAACTGTGGGCACATTTGTGTGCACAGTCCCTTTTAAAAACTCTAATAGTCTCTTTTCCTTTGTAAGGTATTTCTTTCACTTTAAAATTAATGTTAATTTTAAAAATTAATATTTTACAATTAATGTTCAATATTAATGTTAATCAATGTCCAATATTAATAAATAATAATTCAATAGTAATTCAATGATTCAATAATAGTTCAATCATTCAATAACACTAATACTTAATGTTCAGTATTAATGTTAATTAATGTAAAATTAATGTTCAGTATTTTAGTTTTTATACTTATGATTCTGTAACTTGTGTTTTCCCTTGTAAATTGAAAGATTTATTCTTACTATTAGTTTGTATTTCTGGAAGCTTCATCTAAGATAACTTTCTGAAGGTTGGGTTTTGAGTATTATTATGCATAAAGACTGTTTGCTTCTTTCAAAGGCCTTAAGTTAAAAACCAATTTAGGATGACTTTCTTTTGTTTTGGGGTTATTTGGGATGGGAGAGTTGGATAAATACGTAAAGTAGATCAAGACCCTCAACCGTAGAAGTATGGTTTGGAAGTTCTCAGAGACAGAATTATTTTTAGCTTTATTCAGAAACAAGACCCCTTCTAGTGATTATTTGCACAGTATCATCTTGTGAGGAAGCTTTTTCTCTGTTCACATCTATACTGTGATTGCATTAGAGAGACCCTGATCTCCAGCTGTCTTTGTCTTGCTCCTCGGTCACAGATTTGGTCTATCGTAAAAATTCTTCTGATCTTTTATTACTTTCATCATGTATACAAAATCAGACTTTGAAGAATGTACTTGTATTTCTCAAATTCATACATCCTCCTCCTCCAAGATAATATTACAGCTGATCCTTGAGCAATGTGGGGTTAGGGACGTTGGTGCCCTTGAGGTAAAAAATCCATGTGTAGCTTTGACCCCCACAAAACTTAACTGCTAATTGCTTACTGTTGATTAGAAGCCTTGCCTATGACATGAACAGTTGATTAACTTATTTTACATGCTTATGTATACTGTGTTCTTATAATAGAGTAATCTGGAGAAAATAAATTGTTAAGAAAATTATGAGAAAATATGTTTACAGCTCTGTACTGTATTTAGCACCAAAAAAAAAAAAAGTGCCTGTAAGTGGACCCAATAACTCAAACCCGTGTTTCTGAAGGGCCAACTGTATAATCTTATGAAGTATTCACTGAATAAATTAAAATATTTGTATGCCAGAATGAAGAAAACACAGAACAAAGAGATACATAAAATATAAGTTCATGAAGAAAAATGTCAATATGCCTTATCTGCTTCAATCTGTGCCCTATTTGCCAAGACTATGACAAGAATTAACATTGATAGGATGGTTATCAAAACTTCCAAACCTTTACGATACCTACGTTCCCATGCTTCTTTACCCTGTCATGGCATAATGCATTCATTCCTACCTTTTCATTGCAAAGTGCATTTGTTCACTTTAAAAAGTAAGTATCTTGGCTCACCTGTCTGGCTCAGTTGGTGGAGTTTGCAACTCGATCTCGGGCCGTGAGGTCAAGCCCCATATTGGGTGTGGAGCCTATGTCAAATGTAAAATTTATTAAAAAAAAAAAAAAAAAAAAAGAAGAAGAAGTAGTATTTTGATTCCCAGTTTTCATAGAGTATTTGTAATTTTTTACTATGATGTTTTATTCACCTTATAAGAGAGATTTAAAGAGTAACTTCAAAATCCTGCCTTAGTCAGTTTTGGGCTGTGTGGCCTATTCAATTCCATAATTTCTTTAAACTTCAATTGCCTTAGTTATAAAATAAGAAAAAATAAAAATAATGCCTATCACCCATTGTTACTCAGCTTCAAAACTGACATTATATTTAGGTATAAAGCATACTCTCTGGAGGAAAACATATGCAGTTTCACTGAGAAATGGGATTTGGAAGATAAAGGGGAACCATAGCCATAAATTGAGTAAACCATGTCAAGTCTCTACTCACTCATACAATGTATTTTTGGGCAAAGCTTTCATGATAAGACACAGATTTCAACCCTCCAGTAAGTTTCCTCCCTTAAGAAAGTTTGCCTTCTCCAGCATGCCATCAGAGTTTTACACACTAACGAAAACTGACATAATAGGTATACTTAAGTAATGTATCTTCTTTATTTATAAGAATATTACAGGGATTAGCTAAACTGTGTGATGACATGTTAAATCAAATCATTATAATATGTCATGTTAAACATATTACTCATTTTTGAGATGGGAGCAACTTGTTTTTTTTTTTTTTTTAAAGATTTTATTTATTTATTTGACAGAGAGAAATCACAAGTAGATGGAGAGGCAGGCAGAGAGAGAGAGAGAGAGAAAGGGAAGCAGGCTCCCTGCTGAGCAGAGAGCCCGATGTGGGACTCGATCCCAGGACCCTGAGATCATGACCTGAGCTGAAGGCAGCAGCTTAACCCACTGAACCACCCAGGCGCCTGGGAGCAACTTGTTTTATATCATGATGTTTATATCCTCATTTTTATAGTCCTCAATCCAATCTCTGTTTATTTACTAGGAAAGTAAAATGTATAAATGTTGCAAGTAGGCCACAAATATTAATAAATTTTAAGATATGTATTAGTTTATCATTAATCTATCACAGACAAAAGTGACAGGTATCTAAAAATATCAGATAGTAAACTAATGTCTAGAAAATAATTTAATCTCTAACTTCTCTTGGAATAGCATTAAGTTATTATGCCTAAGTTTTACATTAATAGATTCACACCTGTAGATGGTCTCAGATGGAAATTATTTATTCAGTGGTAATATTAATTTTACTGCCATTGTATTAAGAACAGTAATAAACATTGTTAGTTATGAAAATTTTGCTTTTTCTTCTTTCTTTTGAAATTCACACATACATGCATGGGGAAATCTCCTATTTTATTTATTTTTTTTTTTAGTAGCTTCTATATCTACATGTGATTAAAATAAATTATGCCTTCATTTAAACACTAGAGATCATATTCATTTCTAAGTAAGGAAACAATCATTTCATGCTTTACCATCATCTGCATTATTGTTACTATGCAAATGAATAAGCCTGTAAATTTTTAAGCCTGTAATTTTAATAAGTATATATGTGCTAAATATTTTACATTTAAAATAGAATTAGAATACAAACTACACTCTTCTAGGAACCCCCAAAATTCAATAAAGCCTTGTTTCTCTGGGAGATACCTATTCTGAAAAAGAGGAGTAAAATAAAAATTGTCAAAATAATTGTTTCCAGGTCAGTGTAAAATGTACAGATATCCAAGAAAGAGATGAGCGTTATTGAAATAGCATTTTATAAGGGATTTTGCCTTTCCTAGTTTTTCTACCCTGAATAACCAATTATGTTTTGTAAGAATCATGTGGACCTTGTTTAACCCTTCTATTTCCATGAAAATAACTTGTAATTTTATGAATAGGAGAGAGAATATTCATTATCTATGAGACTTTTAAATAAAAATTTCTCTTCCTCTTAATTTCATCTTCTGTAAGTTATTTATAATATATTTATGTATTATATATAAATATATAAAATATTATACACATAATGTATTTATATTATAATATATTCATATTATATAATATATATTTATATTATATATTTAATATATAGAGTATATTATATTTAATATAAATATATATTATATATATTAATATATATAATATTATAATATTTAGAATATACTCTTTTTTTAACTAACATATAAAGTATTATTAGCCCCAGGGATACAGGTCTGTGAATCGCCAGGTTTACACACTTCACAGCACTCACCATAGCACATACCCTCCTCAATGTCCAGAGCCCAACCACCCTCTCCCTACCCCCATCCCCCTGGCAACCCTCAGTGAGGGTTAAGAGTGAAATTAAGAGTCTCTTTTACTTTGTGAGATTAAGAGTCTCTTATACTTTGTCTCCCTTCCAATCCCATCTTGTTTCATTTATTCTTTTCCTACCCCCCAAACCCCCCATGTTGCTTCTCAACTTTCTCATATCAGGGAGATCATATGATAGTTGTCTTTCTCTGATTGACTTATTTCACTAAGCATAATACCCTCTAGTTCAATCCAAGTTGTCACAAATGGCAAGATTTCATTTCTTTTGATGGCTGCATAGTATTCCATTGTATACATATACAACATCTTCTTTATCCATTCATCTGATGATGGACATCTAGGTTCTTTCCATAGTTTGGCTATTGTGGGCATTGCTGCTATAAACATTTGGGTGCATATGCCCCTTCGAATTACTACGTTTGTATCTTTAGGGTAAATGCCCAGTAGTGCCATTGCTGGTCCTGGGTAGCTCTATTTTCAACTTCTTGAAGAACCTTTATGCTGTTTTCCAGAGTGGTTGCACCAGCTTTTATTCCCATCAACAGTATAGGAGGGTTCCCCTTTCTCTGCATCCTCACCAGCATCTGTTATTTTCTGACTTGTTAATTTTAGCCATTCTGACGGGTGTGAGGTGGTATCTTATTGTGCTTTTCATTTGTATTTCCCTGATGCCAAGTGATGTGGAGCACTTTTTCATGTGTCTGTTGGCCATCAGGGTGTTTTCATTGCAGAAATGTCTGTTCATGTCCTCTGCCCATTTCTTGATTGGATTATTTGTTCTTTGGGTGTTGAGTTTGATAACTTCTTTATAGATTTTGGATACTAGCCTTTTATCTGATATGTCATCTGCAAATATCTTCTACCATTTTGTTAGTTGTCTTTTGTTTTGTTAACTGTTTCCTTTGCTGTGCAAAAGCTTTTGATATTGATGAAGTCTCAATAGTTTATTTTTGCCCTTGCTTCTCTTGCCTTTGTCAATGTTCCTAGAAAGAGGTTGCTGTGGCTGAGGTCGAAGAGGTTGCTGCCTGTGTTCTCCTCAAGGATTTTGATGGATTCCTTCTCACATTGAGGTCCTTCATCCATTATGAGTCTATTTTCATGTGTGGTGTAAGGAAATGGTCCAGTTTCAGTTTTCTGCATGTGGCTGTCCAATTTTCCCAACACAATTTGTTGAAATGACTGTCTTTATTCCACTGGACATTCTTTCCTGCTTTGTCAAAGATTAGTTGACCATAGAGTTGAGGGTCTATTTCTGGGCTCTCTATTCTCTTCCATTGATCTATTGTCTGTTTTTGTGCCAGTACCATACTGTCTTGATGATGACAGCTTTGTAATAAAGCATGAAGTCCAGAATTGTGATGCCACCAACTTTGGCTTTCTTTTTCAATATTCCTCTGGCTATTCCAGGTCTTTTCTCGAGGTTACATAAAAATTTGAGGATTATTTGTTCCATTTCTTTAAAGTGGTCGATTTTCTGTTTCTAGAATTGCTGCTCTTCTTCTTTTTGATCTCCTGTTGGATTTGTAGGTGTTCAGAATGGTTTGATAAGCTATCTAGCTGCTCTCCTGCTACCTGATGTTGTCGCAGCCTGCTACTTCTCTGCCATCTTGACTCCTTCTAATATACTCTTATTAAAGTGCTTGTACAGTTTGTGGAAGAATTTATGAGATCCCTATGGCAATTATAATTGATGATACTATTATGCAGCATAATATATAAATAATATAGAATTATAAGCATGAATACTCTCACCTTAAGTACCCTAACACAAACTTAAAAGGATTTGTTTTGATACTTTAGTACTTGTATTCTAGAATTGGATTTCTAGTATTTTTTTCCATAAGTTGCTTTTATATATCTCTTCTGTGAGTCTGGCTAAGATGATAATTTCCTTTCTTGCCAGGTTTAAGTTCTTACCAGTTATTTTTCTTTTGTTATCCAGGTTTTACTGACCCTCTTTAATCCTTTCTCCTACTCTTAGATATCAGCCACACCACCATTTTTCTCATTTGAGATTTTCTCTATGTTTTCAATAAGTTCTTAATATTTGCTATAAACTCAAAGTTATTTCAAAATATACTCTTTAACCCTGCTCTTACTACAGAAGATTGATTATTCCCTCAATTTCCTTTTCAAAGTGTGAACTGCTAATTTCTCATTGGCCCAGGCAAGGCTTTCCTTTTAGTGAGGTGTTGGGCCTCAGACTGGCTCAAATCTGATCCTGCTATATTCTATATCTAGGATTTCTGTTTTGCGGAAATAGTAAATTCCCTTTTACAATAATGTTTTTTCATACTGAAGATAAAAACTTGTCTTCTATTATAAAGAACAAGTATGCAGACTATTTCTTGTGTTACAGAAAAAAAAATGCACTCCAAGGCTTCCATTTTTTATCAGGTAATGCAGCTATAAATAACTAATGTGTTTTGAATAAATAACATTTTTGGTCTAGAAAGTATAAACTTTATAGACATTTTTTCTTATACTTTCAGATATCCTTCAAGGTAAATAAAACACATGTTCTATCCATATTACAGGGTAGGAGGACTTCACTCTCAGTATAGTGTATGATAGATTTGCATTGGTTCTTTTGTAATTTATTAATAGGAGGACCCCTAAATCCTCCAGTCAGGACTCAATTATACATTTTTGCTTTTTAAAAATTATCCCAGTTTCCTGAAAGCCAGACATATCAGAAGAGTTTGAGAAAGTTAATAAAGTTATGATACTGTTAGCTGACCTTCCAGTGAGTTCAAGAAAGGATATGAGGAAAAAACATTACTTTAAATAAATTCATGAGAACGGAAAATGTATTAAAATCCCTAATTCTTTAGTGAAGGTGAAAGCAGATATTCAATAGTTATATATACCATCCCAAAGTAATAATAGCTAACATCCATCTAGTACTTATTATTCTTAATTTTTGTTACCATGCTTAGTGCTCTGTGTTGTCATAATTTATGCAAACAACTTCTGAAGCAGATAATATTATTGTCCCCTTTTTTATAAATGAGAAAATTAAAAAGTAAATAAATCAAATACATTTTCCAGGGTCAGAGTAGACATTCGCAAAATAACTTTAATTATTATCACTTACTTTAATTTAATGATTTCAAAGAAAATGTAAGGAGTTATTAGATGTTCAGAATCAGAACTGATTCTGCTAAGATGATGGAGGAGTGGGAGCTTTTGAGTCAGACCTTGAAGTATGGGGAGACTGGAGTTATTACGAGGTGAGTGGAAGGAGTGAGAAAATCTCAGCCAGAGGAAGCAGGAACATGACATCCAATTTCATATCCATTTGTGATCTCCAAAGTGACTCCTCCAAAACTTTAAATAAAACAAATTAACCTTATTTAAAAAAAAAAGAGTTCAGGGAGAAAAGATAAAAACAATTAGTTTCTTGCCTACATTATTAGAACTCCATCTCCACTATCCTGTTTTAGAATAAGAGAATAAAATTGTTTTTGTTTTTTGTTTTTTGTTTGTTTGTTTTCAAAATTGCATTTAAATTTCAAGGTAGTTCACATTTGGTGTAGTATTAGTTTCAGGGTAGAATTTAGTGATTCATCAATTGCATAAAACACCCACCCATTCCGTCAAATGTCCTCCTTAATACCCGTCATCCAATTACCATCCCCCCTCCAGCAACCCTCAGTTTGTTCCCTACAGGTGAGAGTCTCTTATGGTTTGGCTCCCTCTCTGTTTTATTTTATTTTTTTAAATTTTTCTTTCCCTTCTCTATGTTCATCTGTTTTGTTTTTAAATTCTTCATATTAGTGAAACCATATAGCATTTGTCTTTCTCTGACTGACTTGTTTTACTTAGTGTAATGCACTTAAATTCTGAATATTAACGTCCTTGCAAATGGCAAAATTTCTTTCTTTCTTTCTTTCTTTTTTTGATGGCCGAGTAATATTCATCAGCACACACATGCACATGTGCATGCGTGTGTGTACCACATCTTCTTTGTCCATTCATCAGTTGATGGACATTTGGGCTCTTTAAACATTTTGGCTGTTGTGGATAATGCTGCTATAAATATTGGGATGCATGTGTCCCTTCTAATCACTTGAAGTTATCTGTTTTATATAATGTAGCTTTAAAGTTATAAAGAAGGATTTCTCAGTGCTTTTTGTTTGTTATGGAGATCAAGAAGCTAGTTGGAATCAGAACTGTTTAGACTATTTTGGAGTCTATATGGAAAGTTTATATGGAAAATCTATATGGAAAGATACCAGCTGATACCAGTTGAGGTACATTTTATAAAGCATTTGATATATTTCCTAAAAACAAACAAACAAAAAAAGCTATCATGTGCAGTTTGAATCATTTGACACAAGTTACTTTACTTAAAGAATTACTCTCAAATCCAATCTCCATTCTTCCTCTTGCCCCTCTATACACAGCTTTAGGACTTGAAAGATTTGAAAATAAGTACGGTGTGGTAGGGCCTTAGTCCACCTTCCATACCTTGTCCTGCCTTGATGTAAAAGATGGGAAGGAGGACTAATGAAACTACTGGACAATATCCTTGCCCTTCTGATTGAGAGTTTCTGGTTACTCTGAAATAGGAGTGGAAAGAAGATGGATGTCTCTAATTTAATTTGTGCTTTCATACTTTATCAATTGTTGCTATTGATTTGACAATCATCTGGCCATTCATGCCTGATAACATGGTACCATCAAAATGTCATCTGTCTTATGGGCACTTCATACAGATTCATGGAAGGGCTATCATTCTACTATGGCTCAGCCTAAGAAAGATAGTCCAAGTCCTATCTCCTTCATTTAGCAGTATCTCTTCAGTAAAATCCCCAATGGGTTCTTGCTACTAAGGGACTACTCTGGGAGATATTTTTCTAATATGGTAAGTTGTAAGAGCACTCAAATATAGCTATCTTCCTTTGGTCTACTTAATCCTTGGAAAACTCATTCATTCTTGTTACTCTAAGCTGTAGGAGTTGAGACTGTTCATCTATAATCCCATCTCTTTTCCTACCATTTCTTCTCAATTCTCTTCTCTTTGATCATGCTAAGCACACAACAATCATTAGATTTGCTTTCTAGGAAGTATCCAAGCAGAGAATAAATGTAAAATACCCTTGATTGTTACAGATATGTGGAGCCAAAAACTATCATCTCCAGAACATCCAATATTTATTACAAGGAGTTCAACAATGTGAGATTCAAGATCTGATTCAATAAAGAGAAAAGATTAGTTGATTTTCAGTATTATTACAAGGTCTGCTAACATACATGAGTGGAGCCCAAGAAGAAACTAATTATAAAGTAATAAAAGTTCAAAGTGTGCAATACCAGACTCTGGCTGGTTGTATCTGATTCTGAAATTTCAAATCTATGTTCCAATTAATGACTTTCTCATCATTTCTTTAGGAATTGAGTGTCCATTGATAAAAAGAGGCACTTCTACTTCTCTTTGGTCTCTCATCTAAAGCTCCATGTCAAAAGTGGTAAGTGGACTTCTTATTTAAATTAGACATTCACAGACAAATAACCTGTGAATAAAATACACATTATTTGTATGTCTAATACACATGGGTTTTAAATGCTTATATAAGTGCAGGTGGCTTAATCTAATTAAGTTGTTGGGTTTTTTTGTTTTTGTTTTTGTTTTTAGCATGTGGAAAAATGCTTCAAGTCATAGTTTAAATGCTATCATTTCAAGGAGACTTGACTCACCAATATCCAGCTACTTCAGTTTCCTTCTTTATAGTCTCACTTATTTCCTACACCATACAAATCAACATCCATGTCATATTTGTTTATTTACTTACTTAATTACTTACTGCCTTTCTCCTCTAATTAAAATAAATCTCTTTGAGGACAGACAGATACCGAATATAATGTATGCACTACAACAAACCCATATTCAGAACAGGAAATCACACATAGCTGGTGTTCATTAAGGATCTGTTGAATACATGATTATAAGCAGGAACAAATGGACCAAGGCTGCATATTGAACTGTTAAGAGTGTTAGGAAAACCTAGAGTGTAATCCTGCCAAGTGGGAACTTAGAAAAACTCAATAAATATTGATGGAGTCCCTTATTTCCCCTCCTAATCTTACTAAATAGTCAGTGCTGTGAATTTGTGTTGGTTGAATAATCAAAGGTGAATGGTTGGGTGAATATGCTCTCTGCTTCTATCTGTTGATTTCTCTTTTTTTCTCACATTTTCCCATGTTTTTGTCTATGTTTTGCTCAAAAATCAATTAGAAAGATCTTCAATTTCTCCCATACTTCAATCATATTTGGTAATGGATTTCATAATATATTTCTTTATTTGCTTATTTGTTTGGTTGCAGCTTCTAGTTTTTACTGAAATGTATACATATATTTGTTATAGTCAAAACCACTAATTACATACATGTATCTTACTTTAAAAAATTACTATTGCTTATGGTTTTACCATATAGACACATGGATTATAATTAGAGTTACTGCCTGGTAACTATTCCAGTCATTGAATGCATTTCTATATTTCTAAGTCACTATTTCTATATTGTTGAATTTTGTTGGCTTAAACAAGTACATGATGAACATACATATGGCTCTTCCTATTCTTTGAATTATTCCCATACATTCCTATAAGTAGAATCACAGTGATCAAAGACTAGAACAATATTACTCAACTAATTGTGTATAACTTTTGACATGGGATAATACTGCTTTACTTTATCTTATGCTTTCCTCTGTATCTCTAGGAAAAATAGTTAATTCTCTAGACCTGTAATAGGGAGGAAAATCATTAAAATAAGGGTAATTAGACGTTTGAAATCTAGAGAATAATCTTGATACATCTTCCTATTTGGGACAAAGAACAATTGACCCCATCATAGCTTCTATTATGTCTACTCTTGTATAAAGGAACAGGTTTCATAAATAATTTCAGAACTTATATTTAAAAAAAGGCTATGTTTGGAATATTCTGAGAAAATACTTTCTTCTGAAATCATGAGGAGAAAAAGAATGAATATTGGACTCAAAGGAAGTCCACTACTTATTGTAGGATACTGATAAATGATTAATCCAGTATATCTCAAAATATGGGCCACAGGAACCTGTGTTTTTACAATCTACAATGTGTGTTAAAAATGCAGACTCCTTTGCCCCATGAAAGGCCTGGAGGATCAGAATTCTTTGGGGCCGAGTCCCCAGATATAATGTGCATGTTTGCAAGCATTCAGGGGATCCTTACACGGTAACCTTATTTCACATTCAGGAATGAAGCCTACTTAAAGATTTGTTATAAGAACAAAATAATGTTGATAAAGTGAGTAGCCGAGAAGAAGTCCATACTAGTTTAAGTATTATTTCTTTACTCTATATTTCCTTGACAGAGATTTTGTTATATATATATATTTTCTTGCTTCTTTTTAAGTCATGTGGTACCTTTGCAACATTTCTCTGCTCAATTATCCAGTTTCACAGACAATGTTTTCCACATGTAACCATGTCAGCATAAGTCTAGAGGGAAGAATTGATTGTGGGATAATTGGATGTGTTCTTCCTAATTCATGAGAGAATGGTTCAGTCACTGCATTAAATAAACATTTGAAGTACACGTAGGGAAATGGCATCAATGCAGAAACTAGGGTAGTTTAGCTCTGTTGTCATTGATCTGCCCAAACTAGGAGCTAGGCATCCTCCACGGGGTCAGATCATAATTCAGAAAGATTAGTAGTCAGGTTGGTGGAGGATACTGGAAAATTAGAAGGAAGGCGTGTGATACAGATTCCTTCTAATTCGTTTTTCTGAGGAAACAATTTCTAGTTTGGAGAGGAATTGTAATTTAATACTCTTGTCCATGAATTCCTCTCTGGGCACAAACTGACTCCTCAGCCATACCCTACAGCTCCCAGGGTTTCCAATATGCCTCTAAACAATTATTTTTCTTATTTTGCTTTTGCATCACTGATTTCTTTCCATCAGACACAAACTCCTATCTGTGAGACTGGGAAAATCCTGTTCACTTCTCAATATATTTTGGGGACCGCCTATTTAGAAAACCTTTTGTATTATTTCCCCAATTTATAATTAGCCATGTCTTCTTTTTTGGATAACATCCTCTTTTATGTCCATATTGAATTAATCATATCTTTATTTTCTGTAAGGACTGGAAGGACTACATCCTCTAGGGTAAGCCAGTTCCTAGAGATGAAAAGCAACTTGCCAGCCAGTACCTTTTTCAGATACATATCAGTGAATCCAGAGCCCCAACCATCTCCTTGAGGGCACTATTCTCCTGCCCTAATCACCTCAGTATTATTTCTCACAGACCTTCTAATGCTGTCATAATACAATTACAATATGTGTTATAATTTTATTTAGGTATATACACACTTAATTTTTTATTTAAAATTTTAACATGTAGTCCTTATATAATTATGAACTCAACATATATCATAAATTAAAGACAAAGGATACTTAAAAAGAAATAGAATTCAGCAGCATAAGATTTACTATAATAGTTAATGTTGATTTGTGGAAACTAAATTGCAGATGTTAGACTTAAAGTAGAAATGTATTTTTTAGTGCTATCAATTTAGTTTATTACAAGACATAGTGTGATTCTCATTGACAAAATTGTTATTAACAACTAAGTCATTGTGTTAACGGGCAATCTCTAAACACATATATTAAGTCTTTTATAGAAAATTTTTCTTTGAGATTTTATTGCTGAGTTAATGAACTCCTACAAATCAATAACTATGACATATGTTTTCAAAATATGAATGTCTAACAAAATATGTAGGTATTTTGTTTTTGGAATGCTTACATTTCTGCATTCTTGTATTATGCCTCAAATTATATATCACATTTCCCTATTTCTATATCAGTCAAATCAATTTTTATTTAGCATAATGTTGTAATGTGTTATAAATATGGCATTCATATATTTAAATTCAAAGATATTAATTTTCATTGCCTTGCCAATTAAAAAAAAAAACTCTACTTAGTGCCAGGGAGATTTTAAACACTAATGTGAACTGAAGAATGGGAATTATATGGCAGCACTGACGAGGTGTGTATGTGTGTGCTGGTTGTGTAATATTTTTTCTAATGTGAAGACAAAACAAAAATAATTTTGATAATTCTTCAACTTCTGAGGATAGTGCCAGGAACCAACAGAAGTCTTTGGAACACAGCTGCAACATCAAGCCATGGATTATGGGGAGTCACTGAACTATTTAAGAAATGGAAGAATGAAAACAGATATGCCCTAAATGAAGGCTGAAAACCATAGGTGAAATATGACCAACATTAGCATTTCTGATTTTGCAGCGCAACACTCCCATTTTGCAAATTTAAGTACTGATGAACCTGAAATCATTAATCACATTGACTTGGAAATGACCTCAGATCCTTTTGGGTTAATGCTTCAAGTTTGTGTTTTTGCCATTTTTTTAAAAATCAATTAATGTAACCATAAAAACTGTGGTTAGAATATTTAACTCATTTTGAATTATTAAATTGATTTTTGCTTATTATGTCTGCTGCATTTGCAGCTTATTAGAAAGGCAGGAGGTTATAATAGTAAAGGTTTCCAGATCTATGCACTTTGAAGACTTCAATAATCATTTTGCTCTCAATATCAATTAATCTCACTTTGCTGTTGATGTCAACTTTACTGTTACTTTAAACATATTTTAGATTGTAGTGGAATCATTAATGTAGAGAGAAATGATGAGACTTTCCAGTAAATGTTGCACCATATGAAATGTTTTGAATTGATTTGTTCACCCATCTTAATCTAAAAACACCCCTACAAAACAAGGTACATTCTATAGCAGATTCTTTTTCTCTCTTTGAGATTTTTCAATAATACATATTGCTTAAACTCAATCAGAGCTTTAATGTATCTTTACATCTTATGCAAAATAATTCCTAAAATATATAGTTTAGCAAAGTTTAAACTATAAATTTGAGAAACAATTTTTAATATATGATTTAAAAAAACCTGTCTCAGTCCTTTACCATACATGAATTACTTGTGTGCTAGAGTTTGGACATATTTAGTGATATATTTATTTTGTAACTCATGATTGAGAATTATAAAAATTTATTATGTTGAAATACTACGATTAAATCTGTCCAAATATTCTATTTTTTCTCTGTTGATTTGATATTGGTAAACTGACCCAATATTCTCAGGAAGATTAATCTTTATTTTACTTTGAAGTATTTACCTTATTATAAGTTTTTCTCTCTCATTAAATATTTTTTTTTTCCATCAGTTAAAAAACAGAAATACATTTGCTCTCCCTCATTTAATATTTAATCCTACAGGCCTTGTTTTGAATTTATTTCAAACATCTAGTTATGTTTAATAACAATAATTAGCTACATTTTGGTGCAATATAAAGAAAATAATTGACCTTCATAACTATTTATCTCCTGTTCTTTTGTCCACAGAGGGTTTTTTTTTTTAATAAACTTTATTTTACAATAATTTTAGATTTGCTTAAAAGTTGCAAAGATTGGGGTACCTGGGTGGCTCAGTGGGTTAAAGCCTTTGCCTTTGGCTCAGGTCATAATCCCAGGGCTCAGCAGGGAGCCTGCTTCCTCTTCTCTCTCTGCCTGCCTCTCTGCCTACTTGTGATTTCTGTCTATCAAATAGATAACTTAAAATCTTTAAAATAAAAAAAAAATTTTAAGTTGCAAAGATAGTGTATGTGTCTTTGGGTATCTTGTACATCCTATATTTAATTCCCCCTACTATTAAAATTTTACACTAGTGTGATAAATTTGTGAGAACCAAAAATCTAACATTGGTCCACTCTTATTAAGTAAAGCTATTAGTTTTTACCCAATAGCTTTTTTTCTGTCACAGGATCCCATCTACTATACTACATTTTATATAGATGATAGATAGATAGATAGATAGGTAGATAGATAGATAGATTTAGTTGGCATGTCTACCTAGTATTTATCTATATCATGAATGTCTCTCAGACTTCTCTTGCTTCTGATGACCCTAACAGTTTTGAGGAGTAATAGTCAGCTATTTGGTAGGCTATCCTTGAGTTTGAATAGTATATTTTTCTCATGATTAGCCTGGAGGAAGGGGGTTTGAAGAAGAAGTATCATTCCCATCACATCATAGCAGGGATACATACTATCAATTACCGTTTTACCAGGTTTTTTTTTTTACCATTTTACCGAATTACCGTTACTAGTCTCCATTACCTGGCTGACATAGTGTTTGCTGGGTAAAGTTGCTCTTTTCCTTTGTACTCTTGTGTCTGGTAACAAATCACCATGTGCAGCCTATACAAAAGTATGAAGAATTGTGAACCACCTCCTTGAGATGGTAATATTTACATAAATTACTTAGAATTTAGAATTTTTCTGAAGAAATGTGTCTATTCTTCCCCCTTGCTACCTCATTGGTTCATTCAATTATTTATTTATATCAGTATGGAGTTCTAAATCATTTATGTTTGGTTTGTAATCTAATATAGCCTCCCTCTGCACCTCCCCCACTCACATGTGCTCTTTTTCTCTCTCCCTCTCAAAAACATAGAAATAGAAAAATAAAATAAAACAAAAATAAATTCACACCTAAAAAGTGGTTGGCTAATATGTGTTGTTCAGATTCTTAACGCATTTCGGAATTAACCAGCAGAGATCCTTTATGCTCGCAATTCTAAGTATTTGGTTTTGTAATTATTAGAGTGTATTTATTTTAAAATGTGTGCCAGGCAGTAAATATTTTGTATTTATTTTCTTATTTAACCTTTTTAACCATCCTCTAAGGTAAATATTATTCCCTTATTATTCTCTTTATCAGAAGAGGAAAATGAGCCAATAGTTTAAATACATCAATCATTTTGCAAAACTAGAAAGTTGTAGAGACAGGCCTGTCTGTTTCAAAGCAAATTGAGTTCTTATCTCAACCTGATAATTTTACTAAGTCTCTTCCAGAATACATAATAGTTTACCTTGATTTATAGATAATTACTTGGGGAATGAAATACACTATTGTTACTTTTCTTGGCTTTTGATTTTCTGTTATTATACTATGATTTCCAAACTCAGTTTTCTGAAATCATACCTACTTATTTAGAAAAGTATTAAAACAAAGAAAAAACACTCTTTCTTTCTTTCTTTCTTTCTTTCTTTCTTTTCCTTCCGTTTTCTGTTATTTGAAATTTCCTCACTTAGTTAATTACAGATATTTAAAAATTTACTTACTGATTTTAACTAATCTCCACACCAATGTGGGGCTCGAACTCATGACCCTGAGATCAAGATTTGCATGCTTTTCCACCTGAGCCAGCCAGGTGCCTTAATTACAGATATTTAAAAATATTGATACAGTGTTTGTCTTCCTTGAGCTAATAACATAGTTGAGGAGAAAAAGCTTGCAAATATTTTATAATTCAGAATCAGTATAAATATAATGAAGTATAATTAAGGTAGTTCAGTATTGGCTTATGAATATGTAAGCAGATATATGGAACAAGAAAAAGAGACAAGGAATACATGCACAAATATAAAACAAAATGACTTTTGCGAGATAAATTATTAATTTCATTTAGCTGTAACATTTCCCCTCCCCCACCAGAGAAAAATTAAAACCATGTTTCTATTCAAACTAGACCACAAAATAAAATTTTGTATGAATTAGATATATGCAAAAGACAATCCCTCAAGAATTTCAGAAGAAAATATAAGGGCTGTATATAACTTTGGAAGGTGAAAGGAATTTAAAACAAGAAAGATAAGATCATTCAGGGCATTATTGAAAAATATGATTATAATGACTTCAAAAACACCTGTCAAAATACTAGTCACAAATTTAGAGAGAATAATTACAGAAAAAACCCTATATACAAATGATATAAAAGAAATTAAACAGAAAATTCAGTAAGGAATATAACAAATTATGTAATAGAATATGGTTAAAAGTCTGTGAACAAGCAAATCATAGAAAATGAACTGGAATGTATTTAAATATTTTCAGTCTTGTTAGTAGTCAGAATTGAAAAATTAGAAAAAATTCAACTATGAGACATCATATTGCACCCATAAATTTGAAAAATAATATTGATAGTTACACAAGGGTTGGCAAATATGTAAAGAAAGATGAGCAATTATATTCTAATAATGGGAAATAAATTGAACCAACTAATTTGGAAAATAATTATTATCCGGTAAAACTGAAGATGCACATATTGAATTACTCCGTAATTTTGCTCTCTTTCCTGCAGATAAATTATTGCACACAAGTGCATAAGTGGCTGCTCACGGAGCATAAAATAGAAGGGGTCATATCGAGAGTTTGGATTTTTTTTTTTAATTTTATTTATGTGCGACAGACAAGAGCAGAGAGAGTACATGTGGGGGAAGGCGCAGAGGGAGAGGGACAAGCGGATTCCTCACTGAGCACAAAAACGGACATGGCGGGTCATCCCATGATCCTGAGACCCTGACTTGAGCTGAAGTTAGACGCTTAACTAACTGAGCCACCCAGGCGCCCCGTGAGTTTGGATTTTCTTTAAGAAGAGAAAGGTAACTATATCCAGCACCTTCTGTCTAGACACATCAGCTTCACCATAGATGTTTGCTGTTTGTTGCCACCTAGGAGCCATTTCTTTACTCTCTTGACTTTGTTTCTCTTCTTATTCTTGTATTAGCCAAATTTACAACGTATCAGTGGGATTTCATAGTTTTGTTTTGTTTTGTTTTTTCTTTTGCAAAGATGTTGTTTCTTAGCCTTCTCTTAGCACTGAAAATGACGGTTTATCTATGCTTGGAGGCCAAGGAAGAGAATTAGTATCTGCCTGGTTCGGAATAGCAGATGATTGTGAAGAGAAGACTGTCATTAAAAACATAGCATTGGAACTTAAAATTAACTGTTTTATTATTTACTCAAAAACAATTTTGAAGTATCCTTGCGTTCAAATACCTAATGTATTTGAATCCCCCATCCTGAAAAAGGCTATTGAATGTTTCTAACACCACTGTTCCACCCAACTCACTCTGTTTATGAGGAAACAGATACAATCCAAGTGACTTGAATAGATAAAAATTAAGTATATCCAGGTTTCCAAGTGAACAAGGAGGGCACTAATCATATAACAGATACTTAGTAGAAATGGGACTATTTAATCCACAGAAGCAGACTTTTGGAGGAAAGGGGACATTGCCTTATTTATGTGGCTGTCATGAACAGGAGGCTTTAGATTTGTTTTTAATACCTAAGGGAAATTAATTACAGATGGATAGAACTTTTCCTTTCTAATTATAAGAGCTGTCAAGAGTAGATGAATAATATTTGATGGTGACCATTGGCCCACCAAGGATCAGGCATTGACTATACATTTAATTGGTAGCTCTATGGTATATGTAGAAATTCAGTGAAAATGCAACTTCATTACATATATGTTTACATTTTCCTCTGATAAAATGCTTTTTTCTCATAGCAAAATATGCCTTAATATTCTGTCATACCCAAGGAGAAAACTGCTGTGTCCTGAACCTGAATGAAAAGGATTACATTAAGTGGATTTTGTTTGTGATAATTGAACCTGTTCAAATAATCCTCTTGCATTATTTAACCTTAATAAATACATATACTGATTTTTAAAGGTCTAATCCCCTAAATCGTTCTATTGAATTTCTTTTCTCTTCTTTTCTTTTCTTTTAAGATTTTATTGTTTACTAGAGAGATTGAGAGAGGGATCAAGTAGGGAAAGAGCAGAGGGATAGGGGCAAAGTAGACTCTGTACTGAGTTTGGAGCCTAACATGGGGCTAGATCCTGTGACCCTGAGAGCATGACCTGAGCTGAAACCAAGAGTGGGATCCTAACTGACTGAGCCAATCAGACACCTTTTAAATTTATTTTCTTAAACCACCATTCTCAGGATACTATTTTCTTACTCAGAAACACTTACGTGATTCATTTTTGCAGAGGAAAAAGCCCAAATTACTTACTGTGGCATTCAAGGTCTACCACTGGAAAAGGACTTTTCTAAAGATATTTACCACTAATTAGCAGCATGGGCATTTAGCTCCTATGCAATAACCCACCCACAGTCCCTCAGATAAATGTTGTTCTTGATTATTTCTCTATTTTATCTCTATCATTTTCTGTATCTCTGTTTCTACCCCAATCTCCATCTCTTCCTCTTATATTTCTGCACTGGATAATTCAGAAGTTGCTCATCTCAGACTTTCCCCCCCACCACCATTTTTTGAGAGAGAGAGAGAGAGAGAGATTTTTTCCTGCTTTGTCGAAGATTATTTGACCATAAAGTTGAGGGTCCATATCTGGGCTCTCTACTCTGGTCCACTGGTCTCTGTGTCTGTTTTGTGTGTGAGTACCATGCTGTCCTGGTGATCACAGCTTGGTAGTAAAGCTTGAAACCAAGCAATGTGATTCCCCTAGTTTTGTTTTCCTTTTTCAACATTTCCTTAGCAATTCGGAGTCTCTTCTGGTTCCATACAGATTTTAGGATTGTTTGTTCTAGCTCTTTGAAAAATACTGGTGGAATTTTTATTGGGATGGCACTGAATGTATAGGTTTCTCTAGACAGTGTATACATTTTAACAACATTTATTATTCAATCCATGAGTATGGAATGCTCTTCCATCTATTTGTGCCTTCTTCAATTTCTTTCAGGAGTGTTCTATAGTGATTTGAGTACAGATCCTTTACCTCTTTGGTTAGGATTATTTCCAGGTATCTTATAGTTCTTGGTATTATAGTAAATGGAATCAATCTCCTAATTTCTCTTTCTATATTTTCATATCTATATTTCCCTTTCTATTTTTTCATTGTTAGTGTATAAGGAAACAACTGATTTCTCTACATTGATATTGTATCCTGCCCCATTACTGAATAGGTGTATGAGTTCTAGTAGTTTGGGAGTGGAGTCTTTTGGGTTTTCCATATAAAATATCATGTCATCTGTGAAGAGAAAGAGTTTGGCTACTTCTTTGCCAATCTGAATATCTTTTATTTCATTTTGTTGTCTGATTGCAGTCGCTAGGACTCCTAATACTATGTTGAACAACAGTGGTAAGAGTGGACATCCTTGTCGTGTTCCTGATCTCAAAGGGAAGCCTGTCAGCTTTTTCCATTGAGGATGATTTTTGCTTGGCTTTTCATAGATAAATTTTATGAAGCTGAGGAATGTTCCCTCTATCCCTACACTTTGAATCATTTTAACCAGGAAAGATATTGTATTTTGTCAAATGCTTTTTCTGCATCAATTGAAAGGACCATGTGGTTCTTCTCTCTTCTCTTACTGATTTGTTCTATCACACTGATTGACTTGTGAATGTTGAAGTATGCTTGCATCCCAGGGATAAATCCTCCCTGGTCATGTGGATAATCTTCTTAATTATTGGATCCTGTTAGCTAGGATCTCGTTGAGAATCTTGGCATCTGTACTCATCTGGGATATTGGTCTGAAATTCTTTTTGGTGGGGTCTTTGTCTGGTTTGGGGATCAGGGTAAAGCTGGCTTCATAGAAAGAGTCTGGAAGTTTTCCTTCTGCTTCAATTTTCTGAAACAGCTTCAGGAGAATAGGTATTATTTCTTCTTTGAAAGTTTGGTAGAATTCCCTAGGGAATCTGTCAGGTCCTGGGCTCTTGTTTTTTGGGAGGTTTTTGATCACTGCTTCAATCTCGTTTCTGGATGTTTGTCTATTCATGGTTATCAGTTTCTTCCTGATCCAGTTTTGGAAGTTTATAGGCTTCCAGGAATGCATCCATTTCAACTAGGTTGCTTAACTTACTGACATATAACTGTTGATAATAATTTGTGATGACTGTTTCTGTTTCGTTGGTGTTAGTTGTGACCGCTCCCTTTTCATTCATAATTTTATTAATTTGGGTCTTCTCTCTTTTCTTTTGGATTAGTTTGGCCGATGGTTTATCGATCTTATTGATTCTTTTAAAAAAACAGCTTCCAGTTTCATTGATATGTTCTACCGTATCTCTAGTTTCTAGGCCATTGATCTCTGCTCTAATCTTGATTATTTCCCTCTTGTGTGGGGGTTACCTTAATTTGCTGTTTATTCTCCAGTTATTTAAGGTGTAAAGAGAGCTGGTATATTCTGGATTTTTCCATTTTTTTGAGTAAGGCTTGAATGGCTATGTATTTCCCCCTTAGGACTGCCTTTGTCGTATCCCATGGGTTTTGTATAGATGTGTTTTCATTCTCATTTTTTTCCATGAATTGTTTAAGCTCTTCTGTGATTTCCTTGTTGATCCAAACATTCTTAAGCAGGGTGGTCTTTAGCTTCCATGTGTTTAAATTCCATCCAAACTTTTTCTTGTGGTTGAGCTCCAGTTTCAAACCATTGTGGTCTGAGTATATGCAGGGAATAATCTCAATCTTTTGGTATCAGTTGAGCCCTGATTTGTGACCCAATATGTTGTCTATTGTGGAGAAAGTTCCATGGGCACTCAAGAAGAAGGAGTGTTCTGTTGGTTTTGGGTGGAATGTTCTGTATATATCTATGAGGTCCATCTGGACCAATGTATCATTCAATGCTTTTGCTTCTTTATTGATTTTCTGCTCAGATGATCTGTCTGTTATTGAGAGGGTCATGTTAAGATCCCCTACTATTAATGTATTCCTATCAATATGACTCTTTATCTTGATTAACAGTAGTCTTATATAGTTGGCTGCTCCCATATTGGGGGCGTAAATATTTACAATTTTTAGATCTTCTTGGTGGATAGACCCTTTAAGAATGATATAGTGTTCTTCTGTATCTCTGACTACAGTATTTAGTTTAAAATCTAATTTATCTGTTATGGGAATCGCTACCTCAGCCTTCTTTTGAGGCCCATTGGCATGAAAGATTCTTCTCCATCCCTTCACTTTAAGTCTGGATGTATCTTTAGGTTCTAAATGGGTCTCCTGTAGACAGCATATGGATAGTTCCTGTTGTTTTATCCAAGTTGCAACCCTGTGCCATTTTATGGGAGCATTAGGCCATTCACATTGGGAGTGATTATTGAAAGGTACATTTTTATTGACATCATGTTGCCTGTGAAGTCCTGGTTTCTATAGATTGTCTCTGTAAATTTCTGTTCTATGTCACTCTTGATTTCTTTCTTCTTTTATAGAAACCCCCTTAATATTTCTTGTAGTGCCAGCTTGATGATCACATACTCTTTTATATCTTGCCAGTCTTGGAAGCTCTTTATCTTTCTATCCATTTTGAATGTCAACCTTGTTGGATAAAGTATTCTTGGCTGTATGTTCCTCTCAGTTAGTGCCCTGAATATGTCTTGCTAGCCCTTTCTGGTTTGCCAGGTTTCTGTGGACAGGTCTGACATTATGCTGATGGACCTTCCTGTGTACCTAAGGAATCTCTTCCCACTAGCTGCCCTCAGGAGCTCCTGTCTAAAATTATGATTCATCAGTCTCATAACTAAGTGTCTTGAGGTCTTTCTAGATTTGTTGATCTTGGGGGGTGATCCTCCTGCCTCTAGGACAGGAACAGTGGTTCCATTCCCCAGACTGGGAAAATTTTCATTGAGAATTTGTTTAACTATATCTTCTAGTCTTCTTTCTTTCTTGTGACCTTCAGGGATTCCAATAATTCTGACTTTGGAATGTTTCATGGTGTTATTTATTTTCCTAATTCTGTTTTCATGGTTTCTAAGCTGTTTCTTCCATGCCTCTTCCTGATCTTTTTTCTCTATCAGGTTGTCCTCTAGATTACTATTTCTATCTTCTGCCTCAGTTACCCTGTTAGAGTATGTAGCTTAGATTAGATCTCATTGACAGCATTTTTAACTTCTTCCCAGGTGGCTTTCACTTCTGCCCTTAGAGATTCCATGTTATCACTAATGTTTTTCTCCAACCTAGCCTGGACAATTGTTACCCTGAATTCTCTTTCTAATATACTTTTTATGTCCATATCAATTAGTTCTGATGGAGAGGGCACAATCTTTGAATTTTTCCTCTATTGGGTATTCCTCCTCCTAGTCATTTGGTGAGAGGTGGTTGAGGGGATGTGTGGCTGAATCTATCAACTTAAATCCAGGCAAGATGCACCCTGGAATGCTTCTGAGCAGTTGGAAGTCACCACTAAAAAGAAATGGAGAAGAAGAAGAAGAAGAAGAGGAAGAAGAAGAAGAAGAA
The DNA here is from genome assembly GCF_022355385.1 of Mustela nigripes. Taxonomy (NCBI): domain Eukaryota; kingdom Metazoa; phylum Chordata; class Mammalia; order Carnivora; family Mustelidae; genus Mustela; species Mustela nigripes. The sequence goes on along the minus strand of NC_081559.1, from coordinate 5,971,697 downwards.
GAAGAAGAAGAAGAAGAAGAAGAAGAAGGAGGAGGAGGAGGAGGAGGAGGAGAAGAAAAGAGGGAGAGAAGAAAAACAGAGAAGAGAGAGAGAGAAAAGAGAAGACCCAGTCAGAATAGGCCCTGAAGGTAAGATTTATAAGGTATACAAACAAAAATGGACAAAGAAAAAGACCCACAAAAGTAAATGACAAGGGGGAGAATAAAAAACAAAAACAAAAACAGCCAAAATGAACTCCAAGGATAAGATTTATATAATACCAGAACAAAAACAAATATACATAAACACTGACAGAAGTAAAAGATGGGAGGTGGTTATAAATCCTTAATGGGGGTGAGGAAGGTAATTTCGATTCTTCCTGGGTGTATCTTGATATCTTTGTTAAAGGACTCAACTTTCCAGAGATAAAGGGAGATTAAAACTGTTATATATAGGGGTAGTATTGATTAGGGAAAGAGGATTACCTTGAAGCTTATATCTATATGTATATTTTTAAATAAAGAAAAACAAAAGGAAACACAGGTATAAGTATGAAAAAAGTTCAAGTTAAAAGGTGTGGGTTAAGCCGCTGCCTTCGGCTCAGGTCATGATCTCAGGGTCCTGGGATCGAGTCCCGCATGGGGCTCTCTGCTCAGCAGGGAGCCTGCTTTTCTCTCTCTCTCTCTCTCTCTCTGCCTCTCCATCTACTTGTGATCTCTGTCAAAAAAATAAAATCTTAAAAAAAAAAAGGTTATTATGGAAGATGTTGTATTGAACCTCTTGTTGTAATGGTAAGTAGGTCAAAAAATTTAAAAAGATCAAGAATAGTGAGAATGAATTAAAAATAAAGTTGTATCTATGAAATATACAGGTTTTAGGATAATACCAGGAGCTTAATATCTTGTTTTCCCCTGATATTGGGGTTTTACTGTTTTATGGGGACCCTGTGGTGGTTTTCCTCCCATTCTTTTGGCTGGCTTTCTGGGGGAGGGGCCTGCTGCATTGTTTTTCAGCCAGTCTTACTTGGGTTGTGTCCTCCTGCTCCCTATCAAGGGGCTATGCCTGAGGAACTGGGTTTTTCAGGCTTTTGTTCTCTGGAGGTTTTTGTTCTTTGGCAGATTTTTGCAGCTTTTTGTAGGTTTAGTAGAAAGCAAACTGCCCCCAGACCTCTGTCTCAGAGAGAAGCCTCAGTCTGGTGCCCTCTGGGTGGTCCAAAACCCACAGGATCCCCCTCTGAAAACTCTGCTGAGATGTGTGACCTCCCACAGTTGTTGCATGTCCCCATCACCTTCTCAGGTGTTGCAGAAGCACCTGCTTGTCTCTGCATCCCCATGCCACTAAAACCGTGAGCGATATTGGTCCAGGGAACCCACCTCCAGTGGCTGTCTTTGCCAAGACTGCTGTCTGGGGTCAGACCTCAGGGTTTCACAGGTCACTGCCTGCTGCTCAGAGATCCCAAGCAGAGACAGTGTGCTGAGTTTTTCAAGTCCAGGCTGGGAGTGTTCAGACTCTTGGCTGGTCCTAGTGCCCACTGACTAGCACCCACGTGGAACTCTCTCAGCACCAGTGGGGAGCGCAGATCAGACCCCAGAGGCATAGTGTGTGCAGGATGCAAAAGGCTGTTGTTCTAGAGAGCATGGGCTGGTACACACATCACACTCCCTCTCCAGTGTGGAGTGATTTGCACCTAGCCCAGTGCTGGTTCAAGCAGTAGAAAGCGGGGGGCTCTGAGTCCATTGCCTAGAGGCTTAACTGCACTCTTTCTGACACAAGTGGTCACCAGTTGTGGCCATCCTGGGTCCATGGGCTTAGGTCCGTGCGTATGACTGCTCACTTCCACCAGTTGCCCCTTAAGACCTTTTGATCCTTTTGAGTGCTTTTAACCAGACTCCAAGTTAATGCTGGTGCCAAATCACAGGACACTTTCATATTGGGGTATTACTTTCCAATGGGTCATTTCTGGTGGCTCCCTCCCCCTTCTGTTTATCCTCTAATATTAGTCTGATTGTTCCCACTCCACTTTCCTTCTCCACTTGTGTCTTCTGCCCCCATAGATATCCAGAAGTGTATAATCCTACATCTCAGACTGGTTTCATGGATGTTCAAAGTGTTCTGGTAATTAGCTCACTATAGGGGACCGTTTGAACAGGGTCCCCTACTTCTCTGCCATCTTGCCCCTCCTCTGAATATATCACATTTTGGTTGGACACTTGAATAGTATCCACTTCTGGCTGCTATAAAAATTTATGTATAATTTGAATAATGCTGTTAGGAATATTTATATACAATTTTTTGTGTGTGTGGGTAGAGATTTCCACTTACCTTAGATAGATTCTTAGGAATGGTGTTAATGTGTGGTTAGTAAGATTATATTTTCCTTTTAATAAACTGACAGAATATTTACCTCAGTGGCTATACCATTTACATTGCAGCCAAAAATACATGACTGATCCAGACTGTCCATTTCTATACCAATATTTATATTATTATTGTTGTGTGTTGAATTGTGTTCCCCAAAAAAGATCATGGGCATTTTAACTCCTAGTACCTCAGAATGAGACTGTTTTGGAGATGAGGCTTTTACCCAGGTAGTCAAATTAAAACCAGGTGCAGAAGTGATCCCTAACCCAGTATGGTTGATATCCTTATGTAAAAGGAAACTTGGACACAGAGCCAAGCTTACTGGGCGAAAACCATGTGAGGATGAAGGCAGAGATCTAAAAGTAGAGGACAGAGGCTTAGAATAGAATTTTCCCTTATAGCCATCAAAAGAAAGCAACTCTTTTGAGACACTGATTTCAGACTTCTAGCTTCCAGAACTGTTAGATAATAAATTTTTCTTAAGGTGCCCCATTTGTGGTACTTTGCTATGGCAGTTCTAACAAACTAATACAATCAGTCTTTTTGATTAGGGCCTTCCAGTGGGTTTGTAATGATAGCTCACTGAGGTTTTACTTTGAATTCTAATGATTAATGATGTTGAGAATCATTTCTCGTTAGCCGCTTATAAAATTTCTTTAGTGAAATGTATACTAAAACTTGACCATTTAAAAGTTGGCTTGTTTGTCTTATTACTCAGTTGGAATATTTCTTTTATATTTGAGATGCAGACTTTATTAGATATCTGATTTGTAATTATTTTCTTCCAGCCTATTAGGTGGCTTTATAATTTCTTAATGATGTCATTTTTTCTAGTGTTTAATTATTTTCACTGTTTTTTAAACAGCTTTATTGAGGTATAATTGCTATATAATGAATTTACCTTTTTAAAATGTATAATTTGATAAGACAAAGTATATAGACACTCATGAAACCATCACCACAATCAAAATAATTAATTTATGCATCATCCTCCAAATGATTCCTTATAATCATTTTATTCCCTTGGCCTGCAACAATGCAAGGCAAGTATTAATCTACTTTCTATTACTATAGATAATGTTATTTTTTCTAGAATTTTGTATAAATAGAATCATACATATATACGTATATATACATACCTATACATACATAGTGTCTACATATTTTTTTGTGGGTGAGAATAGGTTTCTTTCATTTGTTATATTTTGATATGTACTCCTCTAGTTGCATTTGCTAATAACTTCTTATTATGGAATTGTATTCTAGTGTGTAAGTATATCACAATATGTTTATCATTCATATATTGGTGGTATCCTACTAGTGATGTCTTGTTAAACTTTGTCTCCTGGAGTAATCATAACAAAGATAATAATGCTGATAAATGATTTAAAAGCTCTAATTTATAAGGCGTGTTGACTTTCATGTTGTAAAATGTTTCCAACATGGTTGACTTCAACTGGCTAGCAAAATTCCTGAATAGTGAGCTCTCATGAGCTGGTAGGGACTGCCCTCACCACACCAATGTACACTTTCAGATGCATCCCATGTGCGTAAGACAGCAGGGATCCCCTGTTCCAGCTCTGCACAAGCTAAACAGCTATAAAAAGAGAAATTATACTTTACAGCTGCCTAGATAAAAACAAAACAAAACAAACTATGGCTTTTATTTATTTATTTTTCAAAAAGCATATAGCCTTTAAAAGCTGCAGGTGACTAAACGCTAACAAGAAAGAGCGCTGGCCTTGAGATGAAGCATACATTCTGTATGAAGAGATGGCTAGAGAAAGTGAATGATTAAATGAGTCCTTGCCCCAAACCCACATTTTCTCAGACTTTTCATTTATGTGCAACAACAATTTGTCCACATTGTTTAAGACAGCCGGTTTGGAATGTATTCTGTGGCATAGCCAGTTGAAAAATTTCTATAGGGAAAGTGTAGTGACAGATTCTGAGATGTTTTGCAGAGTAATGCGGATATTAATGACTGCTTTTTTGAGGCTTAATAGAAACTGAGTATTGGATCATCATGCATGATTTTTTATGCTATAAAATTTGTGATGGAAGATTTTGATATTCTTGAACTTTAGAATTTGAAATCTCATTTCCCTTTCATAAGATCTGGCTCTTGCACTTAAAGACTTGATTTTCAGAATCATTGTTTTTAAAATGAGTTTTATTCATTTGGAAATTGGAAGCCAAGAAGAAAACCTTTTTCTTTGTAAGTCTTAAGTTCAAAATACAAAACAAACAAACAAAAAAACTCCACAAAATCTATATTTACTTGTGGAAATGTCTCTGGGTAGGAAGGAATCACCATGAATTAAACCAGATAGATTACAGAGGTATAAACACATTGATCACAGAGGAATAAATACAGATAAGTGAAGAATTGGTATAAAAATGACTTATTTATAAAAGGGGAAAGTTTAAAATTTATGACACATGGTTATAAATAAATAGCACATTTATTCTTACATAGTTGAAAGACATTTTCTTTAAATTCATGGCCTAAAGTCAAATTCCTCTCCTTCCAATTAAAAACAGATCTGATCCTCGTTACATTTTCTGTAGAAATCTCAGCCCAGAGAAATTTGCCTCTCTTTTGAAAACATCTAGCACTTATTGTAATTATTTACTTGACTTTAATCATCTATTATCTTAAACTGATATTTTAATTTTTCCTCTATTTTCAAATTGATTGTGAATTGCTTAGAAGAGTTGTCAGATTTTCTTTGGCATTCATTTTCATTTCTCTCATAGTACATAGCAGGTGCTAAGTTTTGCTTGTTAATTTTAATTATATTTGTTATTAATTTTAACTCTAATCACCCCATGAAAATGAATATTTTTATTAATAGATCTCTTATAATCCATTTTTATCCTCCAATAAAGTACCATAGATCATAATTACAAAAAAATTTGAAAAGATAGTTTAAAGAAAATAGAATCTGGTAAATTGATGTTTATAGAGTTCTAGTATTTCTATAACAGACTTTGAATACTGTGAATCTCCTTTACTCAACATTATAGTAATGGCATGAATACTATTTTTGAGAACGTCATCTACAATTTCTTTTTGTCTTTATTTTATCCACCATGTATACCAGTATTCTTTTATATTAAAAAAAATATATAAAGATAGTGAACTTCTCTTAAGAAGAATGTTAATGACATCACACTGAAATAATACTTTTGGTAATTTCAAGAATATTTATACATATACAATTTTATCTGCTAGTGAAAGAAACATCATATTTTATAGTCAGCAAATATTGGAAATATTTTTGAGCCATTTGTGTTAAGCAAATTCTTAACCATTTCCTAACTACTTATCACCAAATTTAAATAAAAAGAACTTTCAAAGAAAGACTAGTTATTTCTTACCATGAGTTCATATAGTTATTACCTAAATGCTATTTTCCAGAACCATTTTATAGCCATGAGACTTTCTTAGTAAAAATAATCTTTTTTAATTCCAAAGTTCCTTTCTCTAGTTATCATCAGTATAAGCTCACAAATACTTAAATGTGCCCAAAATTTCAAGGTAATAAGGTTAAATTACACCTTAATGTGACTAATCACCTAAATCAGAAGATGACTGATAATGAAGAGAAAATTTAATAGCACAGAACCATTATCTATTTATTTTATACATAAAATATATAGTGTACAAATAACTTGAAATCTGATCTCTTAATGTGAGAGCTTAGTTCATTAACTCACCACATTGACTATACGAATCTCCTGATCCTGGAATACACTAGAGAGAATCATACAGTAATGCGTATTATAGTGATTTGCTGTCGAGCAAAGGGAAGTTTTCCTCAATTTGAGCCATGTAACCACACTGTATTACTGCACATGGGGTTCTTCTCAGCATTTTGCCATCTGAAATAAACATGAGGCCAACTTCCATAAAAGTGATTTATTTTCTTTTTTAAAGAACATGCTTATCAGAAACCAGCATACTATAGCATGTTGAAGAGGAAGCATAGGTTTCATTTCCAGTAAGAATGGAACAATCCACACTGCCTTATTATATTTATGCAAAGCTTTGTAGAAAAATGAAGAATTATTTTTTATGATACTTTCAAGTAAAGGAGATACAAAGAAAAAAAGAAAAACCCATCAACCTACAGAATTTGATATCATTGTGTTGAAGGTTGTCCTTGTTAGATTTTAGATCCCAAAACTTTTATGTGCCTGAATGGATGTTTTCATGCATATGGATCTTTTTTATTAATAGATATTTAAGGATTTTCACATTTCTGTAAAAATATTTAGAGAAGCTTTGTAGGATCACAGCTTTCATTAAATTGACAAATACTTATTGAGTACACAAGTTTGTGTCCAAAACTTTGTAAGGTACTAGATTTTCAGCTAAGACTAAGACCAAAAGTCCAAAACAAACAAACAAACAAACAAAAAACCCAAAGACAACAAACCCTCTTCTAAAGGGACTTTGCATGTTGTGAAAAGTATGATGAATATTATTAGAGGAAGGACAAAATTACAAAGAGAGCTATGCAGCGAGAAAATAGAACAAGATAACTTAATGCAGTGTGGGTTAGAAGGAAGAAGTAGTTAAGAAAGCCTGAGGAAGAAGGAATTAAACAGGTACTTGTTAGATGCGTAGGTATGACAAATATTCTTTGCTTGATCAAACTTCAGTCTGATTCCTGTAACTTCTCCTCATCCTATCTATGTAATTCCTTATAAAACTCAGTTTGGGGAAGAACTCTACTACATCATTTTAACTGGAGTAGGGTGGGCACTCATCCCATATGAGTGATTTTCTTAAAAGAGGATGGTCATGTAAAGACACATATCTGATCGATATCTGATCAGGTTCCCCAGCCTTCACCATCTTCCATCCCTGGCTGGCCTGCAACAAGAATCTTGTTAGGTCTGTTTAGCAAGAAGCCTGTTAATACCTGTTTCCTCCTATATAAGTGGGCTGTAAAATCCCACTTGCTCATGCAGTATTTGGAGCGGAGCCCAGTCTTCCCCACTGTGAAATCTCATTGCAGTAGTCCCTGTATCTATCACAATGGCCCTGAATAAAGTCTGCCTTATTTTCTTTAACAAATGTCACTGTGTGTGTGTGTGTGTGTGTGTGTGTGTGTGTGTGTGTGTGATTTAGCATGTATTAGTGAAGAGGGGCCAAATGGGAAAAAAAAAAAAAAAGGAGCAAAGACTACTTCAGAAAGAAAGAAATGTTTAAAGCCTAGACATGAAAGGGAAGTTAGTGAACTCATCAAGAGAAAGCCCAGGAAGATATTAAGTGAGAATAGTGAGCCAAAAGAGCCAAACACTGAATGATTTTATAAGTCATGTTAAGAAGATGGGAATGCATTCAAAAACAAAACAAAAAATAATTTCAAAGATTTTACTGAAAGTTACAGGATAATCCCATATGGGCTTAACATGTTCTCTGATTCTTTATGAGCATTGCCATTGTACTACAGATTGTATCCAACTCTTCTACAGTTCTTAGTTCTAATAGTTGAGAATCTAAAAAGTTTTTTAATCATTGACTTTTAAGATATACAATTAAAAGGAATCATGTCTGGTTGAATTTCAGGTCTGATATTTTTGATGCTCTCTATAATAGTGTATTAGCTGCCTAGAGATGCTCTAGTAACATACCACAAACTTTGTAGTTAAAATTACAGAAATTTATAGTACACATTCTGGAGGCTAGAAGACTGAAATGAAGGCATTATCAGGGCCGTGCTCCCTATGAAACATATAGAGGAATCCTTTCTAACCTCTTTCTGGCCTCTAGGGATCTGTCAGCAATATTTGTTTTTCCTTAGTTTACAGATACATGATTCCAATTTCTGTCTTCATAGTCACATGCTAATCATAGTATGTATTTCTGTGTCTTTACATGACCATCTTCTTTTAAGAAAATCACTCAGGGGCGCCTGGGCGGCTCAGTGGATTAAAGCCTCTGCCTTCAGCTCAGGTCATGATCCCAGCGTCCTGGGATCGAGCCCCACATCGGGCTCTCTGCTCAGCAGGGAACCTGCTTCCTCCTCTCTCTCTGCCTGCCTCTCTGCTACTTATGATCTCTGTCTGTCAAATAAATAAATAAAATCTTAAAAAAAAAAAAAAAAGAAAATCACTCATATTGGATTAGTGCCCACACTACTCCAGGATCTCAACTAATTACATCTGCAATGATTCTGGTTTCAAGTAAGGCACATTCAGTAAGTCAAGTTACTTCATACTAAGATTATAGCACATCTTTTTTAGAGGGACACAATTTGACCCATAACAGTAAGACCATTATATCTATTCACAGTGTTCTTGATCTATTGTGACTATAATAACAATTACATAGATGTACCAAGTTTCAGTTTTAGAAACCCTTAGATGGAAGCAAGAATGTCTTTATATTTTTTTAAAAGATTTTATTTATTTATTTGTCAGAGAGAAAGAGTGAGCACAGGCAGGCAAAGTGGCAGCAGAGGAGGGAGAAGCAGGCTCCCCACTGAACAAGGAGCCTGATCTGGGACTCGATCCCAGGACACTGGGATCATGACCCAAGCCGAAGGCAGCCACTTAACCAAATGAATCACCCAGGCGTCCCAAGGATGTCTTTATATTACAAACTCTTAGATATATCATTAGAAACAACGATTCCAAGTAGTGTGAAAAGTGCTTGTTTTTTAAATCCCTTCTCCCTCTCAATCATGCTGAATCTCTTGATAATTATTATAAAAGATAATGAATTGCAAACATGTGAATGGTATTATAAACATCAGACTAAACTAGATTATAAAAGTTGTGGGTGAAATAATACTGAAAAAAAATATTGGCTTGTAAATTCAGAATAGAAGTAACATTATCCTATAACCTCTATTCATGAGATAAACCGACAATGTAAGGTCAAGGTATTTATGAGTAATAAGAAGATTCCTAAAGTAGAAGTTATGTGGATAGAATTACATTGAAAAGATGGTGATTCAATTACAATTTTAAGTGTTATTCATTTTCAATGACATCTTAAGGACTGTTTTTCCAATGAAATATTGTACTCGGTGATTAAGGATTCAATCAGAATTCTTTCTTAACAACATACTAAGGTTAATGTTCTCATCAAGATGGTTCTTAGAAAATTTCCTCTGACAGTGATTTAATATGCAATTAGTTTTTTAAATCAAAAATATATACAACTAGTGGTATCTCATTTATTGCAGAAACTAAAATTCTCCCTGTCGAGAAGATTCAAAGATATTTTGGATATCTAAGCTTTGTAACAGACAAAAGCAAATACCATATTATCTCACTTATATATGGAATTTAAAAACAGCAACAACACCAAAAACAACTTGGAGGTACAGAGAACAGATTGGTGCTTGCCAGAGGTGAAGCATAGGGGATGGGTAAAAATGGGTGAAAGGAGTTAAGATACAAATTTCTACTTATAAAATAAATAAGTTGTGGGGATGTAATATATAGCATGGTACCTAGTAACTATAATTGATACCACTTTACTGCATGTTTTACATTTGCTAGGAGAGCAGATCTTACAAGTTTTTATCATAAGAAAAATAGTTGTAACTGTGTTTGGTGGTGGTTGCTACCTAGACTTGTGGTGACCATTTCACAATATATACACTTATTGAATTATTACATTGTACAACCAAAACTAAAATAATGTTATATGTCGATTATACCTTAATAAAAAAATAATCAATGTGGAAGATAGTTGAGCTATGGTGGGTGGTATAAAAATTATTAATTTACAACCAAAAAAGAAACTGATTAGTAGTTAATGACCATGAGAAAAATTCAGTGAAAATCTAACAGACTTCATCCAAACTTTGGTTAGAATTCTCTTTACCACTACTAGCGGTAGCATATAGATACCTGTGGGTTTTGTCTGCCTCGTGACCTTTGTTCTTCTCCTTCTTTCAGTAATAGCACTTCAGTTGAGTGCAGCTTTGCCATCCTAATTCTCCCTTAATTTATTTCCCATTTATTAAACATTTTGGTGGGACTGTTATTCAAAGTACTCTTCTATCCCTTAATCAGTGGTTAGATATATGAAGAAGGCAAGACTACACAATACCCATTGCTTAGTAATTAAAATCTTGAGTGACAGAAAGAATTGAGTTGTTTGGAGCTTTCGCACCCCAAATACAGTCATCAGGAGACCAATAATTAATTCTGGTTACCTATATCTATGCATATATTTAAGCTCCCATCTTTAATGGAGAACTGTTTCACCTTTCCCTTCTGTTCTAGGAGTTACCTTATTTACTTCTTAAACCTTTTGCTGAAGTTAGTCAGATTTATGAATTATTTGTAGTGATAATGATGACAACATCAATTTAAAAAAATAACTCTATTTGATCACCCTGTTTGGTGTTGGGAAAAGTATATACATTTGCTAAACATCCATTTCTTCACCCTCAAAACTAGAACAGAGTATTTACTTTTCAGATTGATTATAAGAAATGGAATAATCCAAAGCTAGCAAGTAGCAGGTTGCCTGAAAGGAATAGTCTCTTCCACCTTTCCTCCCATGCAAGTCAAGAAAAATACTGCGTGGAAGCAACATAGTTCTTTTAACTATTTATGTACTGTTTATACATTGTATTAGTTCACAATTACAGACACTGTTTTTCTGGAGAACACTGACTAATACAGATTTTATTTGATATGACTGGTGTTTTTATAAGAAAGGAAATTTGGACATGGACATGCATAGAGGAAAGATAAAATGAAGACACAGGGAAAGATACCCACCTATAAGCCAAGGTGAGAAGCTTAAAGACACCAAGCCAGCCACAACCTGACATCAGACTCCTGGGCTACAGAATTATGGGAAAATAAATTTATATTTTTTAAACCACATTCTATAGTACTTTGTTACAGCAATCCTAGCAAACTAGCACAGATTTTTGTGCCAGGAAGCAGAGTGTTTTTGTAACAAATACCTTAATATGTGGAAGCAGCTTTGGAACTTGGCAATGAGTAATGCCTAGATGAGTTTTGAAAAGCATTATAGAGGAATACCTTATAGAAAAGTGGAGGAAAGGTGATCCCTCTTATACAGTGGAAAAGGATTTAGCCTAATTGTTTTAATGTTTTGTGAAAAGTAGGATTTATAAGAGATGAACTTCAATATTTAGCTGAGATTTCTAAGAAAGTGTCCTGGCCTGGTTTCTCCTTACTGTTTATAGTGAAAGGTGACAGGAGAGAAATAAATTGAAGAAAGAATTGTAAAACAAAAAGGAAATAAAGCTTGAAGATTTGGAAAATACACAGCCCATTCATATTGCAAAAAAAGGAAGAAACATATTCTGGAGAGATCACCAAGGTTGTGTCCTAGCTCACTTGTTAAAGAGATTACAACTGTGTTCATAGAGCCAATCAATCACTGTAGCAGAAGCCAAGAATAGAGATGAGATTATTCAGAAAAGAAATGTGGATAACCCTCTAGTCTGATGGTTTTAAATCCCTCTGACTTTCATGGGAAGCTAAAAGATTTTTGAGAATTCTGTAACACTAAGGACACTACTAGCTTGTTCTGAAGAGGACATAAATGGGAAAAAAATTATGGGAGACTGTTAAACTTCTGGGATTCTACAGTATCATCCAGTAGAGCTCCCTGATTACAAACATGAGTTACTCTTCAAGAAAAGAGAAGAATGGCCTCAAAGTTAGCTCAGAATTTATCAAGGCTGCCACAGCCACTACTCTCTCAGACCTATGAAATAGAAATTCTTCTTCTGGAGTAGAAATATCTCTTCTATGCCTAACTATTCCCACACTGAAATAAATAAAACAAATAATTTGGTAGTTGCAGCTAATACTTGCATAATTCTACATTTCCTCAATGTCAAAAGCCATAGGTATCGTTCTAGCATTATGTTCTTAAAATTACTTCCCAGTAATCTTCCTTTTCCTTCTATAATATAGTCTTCATAAAAAAAATAGGGCATCTATCACAGTATAATATTGAATGGATAAACTTTCAATTACAAATCTTTTAGTGGCAACATATCTTTCCACAAATTAAATAAAATCTTCCCATCACAATCTTTAAAGCTTTCTATGAAGGGCTCATTTCATATCTAATTACTGTTCGTTTCCTGATTTGCAATACTCATGCTGTTTTCTCCAGAATGGAGAAATCTATTTGGTTTTGTTTTTATATAACCCACTATGTTTCTGCTATTATATCATACTCCATCACTGGTATCTTCAATATGCTCATTTATAATGATATAAAAGAAAAAAAAATACAGCAAATTTTAAAACAAAACTGAGTGTTGCTTGAAGAGAGATGGGTGGGGAATTAGGTGATGTAAGGAGCACTGGGTGTCATATGTAGCTGATGAGTCACTAAATTCTACTCCCGAAACTAACAATACACTATGTTAACTACATTGAATTTAAATTAGAAAAAAAAAAAAAAAAACACAATCTAAGTCAAGCAAGTACTGTTAATATGACTATGTTTTTATGGCTTAGTGAGCAAAAGTTAGGTAGAATTTACATAATTCACTGAACACCAATGGTTATTTAAAAAATATTCTAGAAACTTCTCGCTTAGATTTAGATTTGATCTGAGTTTAAGTTGTGATAGTTACAAAAAGTGAAAATTTTGTTTTGGGGAGTCCGTTATTTTTCCATGGGTATATTTATTTACTGAACTATGACTTTGGAAAATTCTGGGAAGAAATCAGAGAGGGAGACAAACCATGAGAGACTGTCAACTCTGGGAAACAAACTAAAGGGTGCAGAAGGGAGAGCAGTGGGGATGGTGTGGCTGGCTGACGGGTGTTACGGAGGCACGCGCTGTGATGTGGGCATCATGCACAACTAATTAACCATTGAACACTACATCAAAAACCAAACAATGTGCTATATGTTGGCTAACTGAACATAACTTAAAAAATAGGAAATTCTGTCAATTTACTCTTTCGAGTGTACTTTTCATTCAGTGTTTTGTTTAGATACCTTAATAAAATTACAATCTAGATCCAATGCTTACATAGGCATTTTGGAAGGGATGCTTTAGAGGGTGAATAAACAAACAAAAAATCTAAATATTAAAACATGACTAACATGAAAACAAAATATCTACTTAGTTTATACATATTTTAATGTGTGATTTTTTTTTAATATACAGGGCATTGGTATTTTTTTTTCATTTCATTTTATCTTATTTCATTTCAGTGTTCCAAAATTCATTTGTTTTTAATTAAAAGTTCTCTTAAATCTAAACACTATAATGACTAGATTGCATTTAAAAAATAGTAATGTTTACTTAGTACCATTTTAAACTATTGGATCCCTTAACAAGTTTAATGATTAGGTAAATTCAAACAACATGTGCACACTTTGCAGGTTTACTAGATATGTTTGTGGATACCATGAGACCACAAGTTTAAAAATTTTAACTTGAATTTATAAATATCAAAATATTAATATTTATTTACATTGAAGTTAGATGCAATTTTAACTACTTTTAAACCAGTTGATACATGCAAATGGATGTGTTTAACTAGTAAGTTCACATATATAATAAAATTACAAAGATTGAACACTAGCTAAAAGAAGATATAGGACTGGGCTTGTTAATATTTAAAAAGTGTTTTTTGATAACTTAAATTCTAAAAGAAATATGTTACTATATTTATATCTTTATTTTCTTTTAACTGGTATTCGATCTTTGCTATTTTGTTTGATATTTTGAATCTTGTGCATAGATTGATTCTTTGCATTGGAATCGCAGGGTATATTTTAAGAATATTTGAAATTCTGTAGATTAGAAAATTCAATCATTAATATAATTTGATGAATTACTCTGATGAAGAGAAAGGGTTGCTGTCAAAATTAATAAGCAATTTGAAGCATCATTGATCACTTTATTTGCCTAGTAGATGAATTCATAATAGAAATATATTTATGATAAGAAAAGGATAAAAATATTTGCACAGAGTTTATAATGACTAATAAATTCCTTTTCTTCAATGTTATATAATGTTTAATAAACAAATTGACCCATGTACATATTTTCTAGAGTATATATGTGGTAAAATTTTTACCAAAATTGCATAATCATTATAAAAATATTCATAAGCAAACGTTCTCAGTCTGGATTAGCACAGTAATTATTTTGAGATTTTAATCTCCCAGAAAATCTTCTGTTTATGCATATATGCATATATATTTATCCAAGAAAAGATATTGTGGAATAATTTATCACTTTTTCCTTTCTTTTCCACTTTCATCTTTTTACATAGGTCAGTTGATGCACAAAATTGTTAAGATTTTCTACCTTCCCAGTCACAAGTCTAATTCTCTGTGGCTATCAGTGGTATGTTCAGTCAAAACTCTTACTAAGCCTATTTTAGATTCTATGACCACTTTAAAGCTATAAAGCAAACTGATTATATAAATCTTAAATCGTTTAATTTGTATAATACTCCTGTCAGGGGGCAAGAGCTCCTGTCCCCTTTAAGGGTCCTTCTAGCTGGACTGGGAATCAAAATGACATGAGACATATTAACAGGAGAAAATTGAATTTAATAGTTATACATAGAGTTATACATGTCCCCAGAGACATGGAAATTTTGAAGACAGTCAGACAAAATGGGGCATATATGTCATCTTGAACTAAGAAGAAAGGGTAGGGGTCTGGGACTTCGGAGGAAAATATTGCAATGTTTAAGGAGAGTGGATGTTTGGTAATTGGATGTTTGTCCTGCCATCCAGATGGGTAACTCAGACTAAATTTATCTGCTAATAACTCTTATTTTGGGAAACCCCCAATTTAGATTCTTCTGAGTAGTTAAGAGGGGAGCAAAAGTTTCTCTTAAGTCCTCAGGGTCTCCATTGCCTTCATCTCAAAATCCTCTTCATGTTGACATGGCTCATCTTTGGGTGGCCTTCTACATTTTTATCCTTTGAAAACTGATAAACTTAGACATGTTCATCAAAAAGTCTCAATCAAGTTTCAAAACAAAATTCTATAACTTTCTCAACAAGCTATAAAGCAAATAATAAGGGACTCCTGATTTTGCATTATTTTTTCTTGTATGAAATCCAGGACAGCTTAGAAGCCAGCAAAGCACAATGGTAACTATTAAGACATCTAAACTGAATCTTTGCAGACATGCTTTTTATGGGAGTATTTTTTGGAATAGTCTTCAAGCAGCTATATTTAGTGAAAGGTTATGATAAACAATAACATATTTGCAAATTATATTTTCATGAATAGTTTTGAGGTTTCTGTATTAGAATTGTTTAAACTAGAAATTAAAAAAAATACTTTTATAACAACATTTCAATGTTTTCTGCATTTGGGTCATTTTCTTATGTCACTTTGCACTTGAATCAATTCCTGAACTCCTCCATTTGACGTAGAAATGAATTGTAGTGGGGGCACCTGGGTGGCTCAGTGGATTAAGCCGCTGCCTTCAGCTCAGGTCATGATCTTAGAGTCCTGGGATCGAGCCTCGCTTCTGCCTCAGCATCCCTGCTGAGCAGGGAGCCTGCTTCCCCTTCTCTCTCTGCCTACTTGTCATCACTCTCTCTCTGTCAAATAAATAAATAAAATCTTAAAAAAAAATAAAAAGAAAGAAAAAAAGAAGGGAATTGTAGTCTGGTGAATTAGATCAATACTGTTTTAATATTTATTTTAAATTATTCAGTAAGATTTGCATTCAGAGGTAATGAAAAATAAAACCCAACAGATCAAGTCAACATCTGTGCACATGTTGGATTGCGTTAGCTAATTTGGCCAAAAATGGTTAACATTAAAGATAGTCACAACATGTGACTAGGCAAGACACCATGTAACCATTGTCAGTAATCAAGTAAGTCATGGCATGTTTAAACTCATTCACATGAAATCTTTTGAGCAGTTTTGGGTTCCAATTAATCCTGCATAAATGTGCATAGCTTTGTGGCCTGATTTGCTAAAAATGAATATAATATGAAAGCAGATGATTTTTCAATAAATCCTTGCAAAGTCAGTGGTAGTAACTCCAAAATTAGATATATCATACTTGACAAAGTAGTTATGGTATAACGGTGCTACATTAATTTCAGCCTCACCTTTGTCTTGTCTATGACAAAAATAACACAGATGCCTTTTTGAGAAGAGAGTATAATGAAACAATAAAAATCCAATGCTGACGGAATCTGTCAATTGTTAACAATAAAATATTCAGAGCAATCAAGGTAGTGGCTTGCCATTGGTAAGGGATGGAGGAGGGAAATCAATATTTATTTTTCTGAGAATACCAACCTAAGCTTGTGGTATTGATGTTTACAACAGGATGCAAAAGCTTTTCACTGAAAGACTTTCACTTGTTAAAAAAAGTCACCTAAAAGTCAGTGTATGCATTAGGTTGAATATTATATCATGACCATAGAAATTTTAAAAGACTATAAAGTTTCTTGTGTTTAATATTTTCTTATGTCTGGATTCCAAACATTACTTAATTGACTATGTTGTATTATACAGACTGATCAATTCTAAATACATACCTTTACTTCAACAGGCAGCTGTGCTTAAATAGAATTTTTTTCTTCTCTGTGGAGAACAAAAAAGCTTCTAATCCTCAGCTCTCAGTCTAAGATGCTCACTGATCACAGTGCTTATTGTTAGCACCTTTAACAAATCTCTGTTTTCTTCTTTGGCCTGACACCCTTGGGGACACATCTATGGATTAGAGAGACACTGCTGTGGGTGACTTTTGGTTGTTATTTAACTTTGATGCAGCTGAGACCTCTTTAACTAATGCTAGCTTGCTGACCTTTGGCTCCAAGTGGAAGGAATTCATTTGAAAATGAAATGTTTCTTGGAACATTCCCTGGTGTTAGAACCTTGATCTAAAAATGAATTGTTGTTTGCTCCCTGTTGACCTCTGTTTTCAGTGTACTCCATGACCTCACAGCATTTAAATAGCTATCATTTCCTTTTAAAACAAACTGGGTTAAAGTGAGCAGATGTAGAATAATTGTTTCTTTATTAATTTTATTTGAAATGAACCTGCAAGGGACAGCAATATAAATGTTCACTTTCTCTGAAATCTTTTACACCATTTGATTATAATAACTAATTCAATCAGGTTTTTATGACAAATTATATTCAAATTATCTTTTGAATTTCTATTTTTTTCATTTCAATTAAATGATAAGTAGATTCTCAGGATATAGAGTGGCTGGTTAAGGCAAGAAAATAAGATACTTATGTAATAAAGTAGAAGGAAACATATTTGTTGATAGAGACAGGGTGATAAGGGGAAAGCGACCAGATGAATGAATTGTATAACAGGACATTTCAGCACTTGCAGTAAATACAATAACTAAATTCTTACTAATAAATTGCTGATGACTTTAGTATATATTGATATACTTTAGTACATATGATACAATGAAGGTTTTTCATGGTAAAATTGCCCTTTTTGAGAGGATGAATTATTTACATACCATCATCAATTTGTAGAGTTTTAAGTGTCAGGCATTCCACATTCTTGGTTTTTGGGGTTTTTTTGTGGGTTTTTTTTTTTGTTGTTGTTGTTTTTTAATTCAATTTGTCAGTCACCAAGACTCTACCCTAAATACATTTAGTCAATCATCCTTTACTGTATTTCAGACTATTAGGTCTTTCGGTCGCTCTGATGGGCCGCAGACCCACAAAGAGGTAGTCCTCCGTTTTCCACTGGCGAGACGGTGATCTTAGCTCGATGATGACGTGAGCTAGCAGCTGGCAGGCCTGCTTTTACAGGTGACCTCCTTTACATTCCCTAGAGTCGAGGGGAAATAAAATCTCCCATGGCAATGACTATGTTAGCCTTTTCAGCTGTAATATGCCACTCCTACATTTTTGGGGGTTATGTTTAAATTGCTGGAGCATCCTAAACCTGATGTCAATTAAAGAAACCCTAGTCTGTCAAGCCACAATCCAAAATAACGTCATTAAATGGATCTGATTAAAACAAAAATAAAAACAAATAAATATACCACCCCCAATAACAAAAACAAGAGTAAGTACAAACTAGGATGAAATGTGGTGTTACTGTTACTGTGGACGCAAGTCTGGACTGCTATTATCTTGAAATGCTAGAACAAATTGCTTTGATCTGAAGGACCAGAGTTGGTCTAGCTGTCACAGTAACATAGAAATGTCCTTTTCATTCAAAGCAGATAAAGGTCCTAAACTGTGTGTTAGAGTCATGAATGAGCCAACAAAATTCATGTTTATGTTTGATGTGCCCTGAATATTCAGTTTTTCAGCATGTCATTAAACACAATTATTTTATCTGTTATAAAAATGTCATTTTCAGTTAATGTACCTCATTTTGCATAGGTTTCTGCTTAGAATAAAATGTATATTCAGGAGTTTTCTGCATTTTCATTCTAAAAGATGTGCTTACTCTGTGTGGATAACCAAAAACAATGGAAAATAATTCTGACTAATTAAGAAAAATATATTTGAGTTACTAAGTTGGTTATTAAGAAATACTCATGTGGTATTTAGAGATACATAAATCAATGGTTCAAGACATAATTACACAATTTGTAGTATGAGTGTAAGCATACATTTACATTTAAAACCTTTAAAATTTGCCTAAGTTAATATAATCACTAAGCAATTTGACATTTTGTATTTTCAGCGTTTATTGTTGTAAAACCTGCATGTGATTATTGTTACAGAACATTGTGTCTGATGAGAATATTTGCACAACACTGAACCCATACGCAGAACACTTCCTACCACTTGCTCTGACTATCTTTAGGACGATCCACCTTCACTGTGGTTGGGCAGGAAATTACCACATTTCCTCCTAACCGGTCTCTTTCTACCCTGATCCCCTTACCTCTACTCTCAGCACCACCACAGCGTGATCCTATTAAAACGTCCATCGGACCATACCCTCGCTCTGCTCAAAACCCTCCAATGCTCCCTGCCCCATTTGGAGCAAAACCTCTGATAAAAATAACCCCAAAGCAAACAAACAAAACAGAGGGTAGGGTTTTGCTGAAGGGTCGGGCTCCATTTCACTTCTCTGATCTCACCTCCTGCACCTTTTCCTTCAGGTAGACTACACCAGCGCAGGTACCCTTGTGTTTCTCGCAAAATTGTTTCTTCCTTAAGGCAGGTGCTCTTGATATTCTTTCTAGAATTATCTCCCCCCAGATAACCATATAACTTCCCTTCTCACTTAATTCAAACCTTTATTTAAATATAACCTTTTTGGAGGCGCCTGGGTGGCTCAGTGGGTTAAAGCCTCTGCCTTTGGCTCAGGTCATAGTAAATAACTAAAATCTTTATAAATAAATAAATAAAACCTTTTTGGCAGAGCTTTTACCAACTTTCTTAAGAAAAATGTTGTGCGTACTGTCATGGTATTGCCTGTCCAACCTTCAGCTCTAAGTTTTCCTACAACACCCAGTACCATCTAATAAGTTAGGGTCTTTTTTTTTTTTTTTTTAAAGATTTTTTTTCTTTTCTTTTTTTTTTTAAGATTTTTTTTTTTTTTTATTTTATAAGTTAGGGTCTTATCTGTGTCTCTTATCTGTCTTAATTCGTCTAGGTCAGCGAGGGCAGGGATTTTATTAATAGTTGGAATCACAGTCCTTAAAACAATATCTAACACAGAGTAGGTGCTTAATAAATATTTCTTGAATAAATTAGTGGGTGACTGAATAAATGCCATTTTATTTGGGTTTTCTCAAATATAGGAACTTTATCTCCCAGGTGTCCCAACACTAGTGCTTAAACCGATGAATTTTCTCTTTGGTGGATGCAGTCCAAAGTGGGAACCTCAGTGTTAGTAATAATCTTAGCAAATGCTATGCCTCTAAAATAGGGGCCAAACAAAATACAGCATCATGACATGACGACCTCTCAGAAAGGGCAAGAACTAGAAGCTAGCAAATCTTGATATTATTTCAAATTATGCAGTATCATCATAACTATTTGATCAACTGTTTTCAGCTTTACCTCTTTATGTCTGAAATGAGAAGACCCTGAATTAGATCAAATGTTCTGAGTCCTGGATATCAGGAATTTTTGGACTGTAGGTGAATTTGGGAAATTCTTGTAAGAAGTAAATGCATGTAAGTGTGCATCTAGTTAGTGGATTGAATAATATTTAGGTCAAATAAATGTGTATACTTCTGTTATTCAAGTATGTATATATTAATATATATATATATATTTTACTTTTTTAATTTCATTATTTGCATCGACATGGATGAATGGAACTGGAGGAGATTATACTGAGTGAGATAAGTCAAGCAGAGAAAGTCAGTTGTCATATGGTTTCACTTCCTTGTGGAGCACAAAGAATAACATGGAGGACATTAGGTGAACAAAAGGAAAAACTATGTATTAGTATAAATTTTAAAATTAAAAAAAATACAAAACCGTATAAAAATCCAAACTTGATAAGATCCTGAAATGTGTTGGGTACTAGCCTAAGTTCTACAAACTGGTAGTAAATGCTATGATAATAATGATAATAATTTAGTTTCCATCTTTGAATCATAAAATTGGTTTCTGAAACATCAGAAAGCAAAAGAATATTTAGAGAAATGTAATTTGCTTCTTAATTAACACTACCTTTGATTTTCAATTCATTATAGTGAGTAAAAGATTCTTTCTCAGCTATTCTTCTCTTTCTCTAATTTTTAACTTATAATAATATTTAATTCCATGTGATTTTCATAAGACTTTTAGAGGTAAATATGAATCTAATTTTTATACTAAAAAATCTCTTATCTTAATTATTTTGGCTTATTATATCCTGTGATATCAATGTGTTTCTAAATTATGAGGATTTAAGGTGGCCTAATAAGTAAATTTAGGCAAATGATAAGTTAAATTTTTAGATATATTATCATTCTCTTAGTTTGTTAACCTTTCAGATACAAATATTGATCACTTTTCCAAAATGAATCAATATACACTTCACTTTTTAAAGAGTACATGTAGAATTATTGTGGCATATAATTCAGAAGTATGCTTGAATTTCATTTGAGTCAATTGCTAGGCTTAAATGAAAATTAGCTGTATTTCTAAAAACATAATATGTTTATAGCTATATAGCTATATCTCAACTTCATGTTCAGAAAGTTGCTTTCTAAGGTACTAATTAAGGTCTACATTTTGGAAATGAGATCTACAACTGGAAGTTTCTACATTTTTATTTATAATGTTATTTCACTCTCTTTAGGCAGTATTGTGATATTTATAATTTCTTATCATTGCGTGTATCTAAAAATATAGTGTTTATAGAATAAGTACATTTCAATGGCTTTCATATCTACAGAATAAACCCTGAACACAATGCCTTTCAAGTTCTGGTCTTTTAGTTTCCTAGTCTCATTTTATTCATGTTTCAAACACTAAACATTCATTGTAAAGTACTTACTGTCAGAATCACTAACTTCTATCGCACCTCCATGTCTTTAAACCTGGTTTTCCTACCCCTGGGGATAAAAATATATGTTTATAAAAATAAAAATTAAAAAAAAATTTATAAAAAAAGAAATATAAATGTGAGAATTCCTATCATATCTATTTACTGGACTCTTTTTTTATGAGGATGCTGTTGATATCCTCAAGATGCTTTCAGGCTAGTGAAAAGTTTCTGAAATCTTAGAGAGGACTCTGAAACCTTTCAGAATAAGCTGAATATATATTGAAGAAATGCAGTGAGAGTAACAGCAGACAAAGATAGGAAGGTCAGGTTTTGAGTATCTTACAAGAAATTCACTGTTGTTGTTATTTTCTTCTCTGCGTAGATGATGAGACACCGCTGAAGACTGCCGACGCTCTAGTCGGTATTTACATTAACATGGGGTATCTGGATTTTAGCTGTTTCCCAGGAAACCTCCCCTACTTCCCAACCCCCCAAAATATCTGGAGGCTAAGAATCCAAAGTGTGGATTGATATTTTTTTGGTGCTTTTTGAATTTTTTTCTGAAGAAGAGACACTATATTGGGATTTTCATTAGTGGTTTTGCCACTTAAAAGTCATGGTTTTGTTTTGTTTTGTTTTTTGGTTTTTTTGTTTTTGTTTTGGTTTTTGGTTTTTTTGTTTTTTTTTTTTTTTTTTTTTTTTGGACAAGAGGGTTGGGAAATATTTCTTTAGGACTAATGTTTTTCATCTATAAAATGATAATAATCATACCTCTTATATTAGCTCAAGATTATATGGTGATGATCAACCAATTTATCTTAAATGATTTGGATATTAACCCCTTCATAAATATTTTCAGCAGCAAGATGGTATAGGAATCTAAAGTTAAAGTTCTGGAGTGGTTGAATATAGGATCAAAACATTTTTTAACCATTTTAAGCTTTAATTTCCTTACCAGTCTAGTGAGGGACTAAATCCTACAACCTACAGTTTCTTATATAAACATGAAAACATGTGGAAATAGTAAGCAATCCAAAATGTCATGTGTTTTTATTACTAGTGTTACATTTATAAATAGTTTAATTGTTTCTAAGGTATTTTCTCTTCTTTTTTCCATTCTGTTCTCTATGGAGGGAAGGAGATCCCTTCCTATATAAGAACATTTATGGGGCACCTGTGTGGTTCAGTTAAGTGTCTGCCTTTGGGATCGATCCCCTGGGATCGATCCCCGCCTTGGGCTCCTTTCGTAGTAGAGAGCCTGCTTCTCCTTCTTCCTTTCCTTCTGCCTGTCACTTTGCCTATTTGTGCTCTCTATCAAATAAATAAAATCTTAAAAAATATATATAAGGGACATTTGTATGACTTCTGTGCCTATTTTTTCTCTCTTCTTTTTTAAAAGATTTTATTTATTTATTTATTTGACAGAGAGAGACAGAAAGAGAGAGGGAACACAAGCAGGAGGAGTGGAGAAGGAAGAAGCAGGCTTCTCGCCAGGCAGAGAGCCTGATGCAAGGCTCGATCCCAGGATCCTGGGATCATGACCTGAGCCAAAGGCAGCCATTTAACTGACTGAGCCATCCAGGTGTCCCCGCTCCATTTTTTTGAGTAACATACTTTACTAATTCAATAATATTTTGCAAAATGATGGATCAAATAATTTGAGTGATAAAACTTAAATCTTTACTCATATAAAAATAATGAATTTTTCCTATAATTTTATAATAGATCCAACTGCTATTTGAAATATATACATTTTAAATGACTTAAATTTGTTAAAACATGTTTTCTCTATGAAATAAAATAAAACAATATAACATGATATTGTATAAATAAGCTACATTTAGTCATATAATTAAAGTTCACCTATGAATTACTCTAGGACCTCACAAAAATGGCGAATGCAAATATTTTAATAAGGAAAAATTAATAAAGAAGTTGGAAAACTGAGAGCTATATATATGTGCCTTTTTAAAATTTTTTTATAAACATATAATATATTTTTATACCCAGGGGTACAGGTCTGTGAATCACCAGGTTTACACACTTCACAGCATTCACCATAGAACCTACCCTCCCCAATGCCCATAACCCCACCCCCTTCTCCCAACCCCCCTCCCCCCCAACAACCCTCAGTTTGTTTTGTGAGATTAAGAGTCACTGATGGTTTGTCTCCTCCCAATCCCATCTTGTTTCATTTATTCTTCTCGTACCCACTTAAGCACCCATGTTGCATCACCACTTCCTCATATCAGGGAGATCATATGATAGTTGTCTTTCTCCGATTGACTTATTTTGCTAAGCATGATACCCTCTTGTTCCATCCACGTCATTGCAAATCACAAGATTTCATTTCTTTTGATGGCTGCATAGTATTCCATTGTGTATATATACCACATCCTCTTGATCCATTCATCTGTTGATGGACATGTAGGTTCTTTCGATAGTTTGGCTATTGTGGACATTGCTGCTATAAATATTCAGGTGCACATATCCCTTTGGATCACTACATTTGTATTTTTAGGGTAAATATCCAGAAGTGGGATTGCTGGGATGTAGGGTAGCTCTATTTTCAACTTTCTGAGGAACCTCCATACTGTTTTCCAGAACGGCTGCACAAGCTAAGTATTCAGCTTATGAATTTTGCTTAGGTTATGATCTCAGGATGCTGGGATTGAGCCCAAGTCAGGCTCCCCACTCTGTGGGGTGTTTCTTGGGATTCTCTCACTCTCTTCCTTCCCTTTTGCCCCTCCTCCTGCTCACCCACTCTGTCTCTCTCTCTCAAATAAGTAAATAAATCTTAAAAACCAAGAGAGATAGAATATACTTAAAAAGAAGAATTTGAACATGGTGACTTATTCTGCCATTTTTTTAGGCAATTTTGAATGAGTTTGGACGTCATAGGGTAGTTCTATTTTCAACATTTTGAGGAAACTCCATGCTGTTTTCCAGAGTGGTTGTACCAGCTTGCATTCCCACCAACAGTGTAAGAGGGTTCCCCTTTCTCCACATTCTCTCAAGCACCTGTCATTTCCTGACTTGTTAATTTTAGCCATTCTGACTGGTGTGAGGTGATATCTCATTGTGGTTTTGATTTGTATTTCCCTGATGCCGAGTGATGTGGAGCACTTTTTCATGTGTCTGTTGGCCATTAGGATGTCTTCATTGCAGAAATGTCTGTTCATGTACTCTGCCCATTTCTTGATTGGATTATTTGTTCTTTGGGTATTGCGTTTGATAATTTCTTTATAGATTTTGGACACTAGGCCTTTATCTGATATGTTGTTTGCAAATATCTTCTCCCATTCTGTCAATTGTCTTTTGGTTGTGTTGTCTGTTTTCTTTGCTGTGCAAAAGCTTTTGATCTTGATAAAATCCCAATAGTTCATTTTTACCCTTGCTTCCCTTGCCTTTGGCAATGTTCCTAGGAAGATGTTGCTGCGGCTGAGGTCAAAGAGGTTGCTGCCTGTGTTCTCCTCAAGGATTTTCATGGGTTCCTTTCTCACATTGAAGTCCTTCATCCATTTTGAGTCTATTTTCATGTGTGATGTAAGGAAATGGTCCAGTTTCATTTTTCTGCATGTGGCTGCCCAATTTTTCCAACACCATTTATTGAAGAGGCTGTCTTTTTCCATTGGACATTCTTTCCTGCTTTGTCAAAGATTAGTTAACCATAGAGTTGAGGGTCTATTTCTGGGCCTTCTATTCTGTTCCATTGATCTATGTGTCTGTTTTTGTGCCAGTACCATGCTGTCTTGATGATAACAGCTTTGTAATAGAGCTTGAAGTTCAGCATTGTGATGCCACCACCTTTGGCTTTCTTTTTCAATATTCCTCTGGCTATTTGAGGTCTTTTCTGGTTCCATATAAATTTTAGGATTGTTCGTTCCATTTCTTTGAAAAAAAAATGAATGGTATTTTGATAAGAATTGCATTAAATGTGTAGATTGCTTTAGATAGCATAGACATTTTCACAATATCTATTCTTCCAATCCAAGAGCATGGAACATTTTTCCATTTCTTTGTGTCTTCCTCAATTTGTTTCATGAATACTTTATAGTTTTCTGAGTATAGATTCTGTGCCTCTTTGGTTAGGTTTATTCCTAGGTATCTTATGGTTTTGGGTGCAATTGTAAATGGGATTGACTCCTTAATTTCTCTTTCTTCTGTCTTGTTGTTGGTGTAGAGAAATGTAACTTATTTCTGTGCATTGATTTTATATCCTGACACTTTACTGAATTCCTGTCCAAGTTCTAACAGTTTTGGAGTGGAGTCTTTTGGGTTTTCCACATGTAGTATCATATCATCTGCAAAGAGTGATAGTTTGATTTCTTTGCTGATTTGGATGCCTTTAATTTCCTTTTGTTGTCTGATTGCTGAGGCTAGGACTTCTAGTACTATGTTGAATAGCAGTGGTGATAATGGACATCCCTGCCGTGTTCCTAACCTTAGCAGAAAATCTTTCAGTTTTTCTCCATTGAGAATGATATTTGTGGTGGGTTTTTCATAGATGGCTTTGATGATATTGAGGTATGTGCCCTCTATCCCTACACTTTGAAGAGTTTTGGTCAGGAAGGGATGCTGTACTTTGTCAAATGCTTTTTCAGCATCTATTGAGAGTATCATATGGTTCTTGTTCTTTCTTTTATTAATGTGTTGTATCACATTGATTGATTTGCAGATGTTGAACCAACCTTGCAGTCCTGGAATAAATCCCACTTGGTCGTGGTGAATAATACTTTTAATGTACTGTTGAATCCTATTAGCTAGTGTTTTGGTGAGAATTTTCGCATCTGTGTTCATCAAGGATATTGGTCTGTAGTTCTCTTTTTTGATGGATCCTTGTCTGGTCTTGGGATCAAGGTGATGCTGGCCTCATAAAATGAGTTTGGAAGTTTTCCTTCCATTTCTATTTTTTGGAACAGTTTCAGGAGAGTAGGAATTAGTTCTTCTTTAAACGTTTGGTAGAATTCCCCCTGGAAGCCATCTGGCCCTGAGCTTTTGTTTGTTTGGAGATTTTTGATGACTATTTCAATCTCCTTACTGGTTATGGGCCTGTTCAGGCTTTCTATTTCTTCCTGGTCCAGTTGTAGTAGTTTATATGTCTCTAGGAAAGCATCCATTTCTTCCAGATTGTCAAATTTGTTGGTGTAGTGTTGCTCATAGTATGTTCTTATAATTGTCTGTATTTCTTTCGTGTTAGTTGTGATCTCTCCTCTTTCATTCATGATTTTATTTATTTGGGTCCTA